>NC_044056.1:4597546-4602546 GCF_902167405.1 Gadus morhua | reverse complement strand
CAGAGACAACACAAACACATACGCACACACACATACACACACGTATATGCACACAGACACACACACACACACACACACACACACACACACACACACACACACACACACACACACACACACACACACACACACATACATCCATACACACACACACACATTATCAAACCAAGTATAACCTAGTTCATTGGGTTAAGATACATTTGCATTAAGCCACTATTTTTATGATACAATGATATCGTACAGTACCTTCATGACATGTTACCTTCATGTAGCATAGCCTTGAAGTAATGTATGACATCGTATGACATGATATATTTTGTGTTTTTTTTAAAAGCCCTATTTTGAGGATTTCTTCTGTTAGAGTTTTACAGCATATTTCATCATAATGAAATTAGAAAACACAATTGTTCATCACCATTTGTTGACATGTATAGTTTACAGCCCTAGTTTGCATAATAATAATGATGGTAACGATAATGATTTCATGTGCCTTAGCCGTCCTCTGTGAATACTGGACGACAAGTTCAGAGGACAATGTTTTCTCTGAGAATTGTGGATAATAATTTAGGATAAGTTTTTGCTTTCATTTGTGTGCATCTGTTTTGTAAATTTTTTCAGTGTTAATGCTCATTAGAGGCAGAATCGCAGTATATTATTGTGAAAAGAAATGATGATCCATGCAGGGCATGTTCTGTGTAACCTCGACACTGCTTTATAGAGGGAACAAGAATTTCACAATAAAAGCACAAAAGCAAACCGCCTGCTGTTTTCCACTGCTTTTTATTAACACGTGTTTCTGTAATAATGCAGCTCAAACATTAAGGCACACAGGCAATTCAATTTAAGGCGAAATGTAATGGTAGTGCTTTGAGGTGCTTCCGTAGGCCTTTGTCCACTAGGTAGAGCCATTGTCTTCATTAAAAGGTCAAAACTTAAGAACAAATGTGTTATAATGCTTAAAAAGAGAATATGCTATATCCAAAATGCTGCTACGTTCACTAATATACAGTTTATGCGTTTATGAGTTGGTTGATGTGTGCTCAGGTGGAAATAATCTGAACAATGGTATAATGAGCTCATAACTTGAATATTGTAGGCTTATCCAGACACAAACTTTTCCGTTGGTTGTTTTAGTCAAGGAAAATATAAGGGAGGGTATTTTGGGGAGTACATTTAGAGTAAACATTCAATGTGTATTTGTTTACATATTGATGATACAGCCGGTTCTATGGAGGTAGCACTCAGAGCTTGGTTTTGCTGCACTACTGAGTTTAGCGATGGCTACCTTCGGGTACGTGTTGGGCAACCAGGGAAGGCTGGTGGTCATTGGGTAAGGTCTGTAGGGTCTATATAAGCTGGAGCTCAGTGTGTCTTTGCCCGGGGTAGGGGTTGCCTGTGTAGGATGGTGAGCCTAGGGTCGGTCTGTGGCCAGCTCTCCTCGAGATTATCTCCCACTGAGCTCATAATGAGATCATGGAGGAGGCCCTCGTCCTCCTTTCTCTTCATTACTCGAAATTAGCCTCACACGCACACACGCACAAATACACACACAGACACACGCACACAAGTACACAAGAAAACACACATTGGCACGGACACAACCTTGCGTCTAAGGTTACTATATGGTAAGATAAATGAACTGACTGCTGACCTGTCCGTCTGTCTACCTGGCTGTAGGCCTACTTTTTCACACTTTAATCCACTGTGACTTCATGGATACATATGTTATTAAAGGGACTATGTGTAGGATTTGTACATTGCTTTTAATCGCTTTTAATTCCATTTATTTCTCTCTCTCTCTCTCTCTCTCTCTCTCTCTCTCTCTCTCTCTCTCTCTCTCTCTCTCTCTCTCTCTCTCTCTCTCTCTCCTCAGTCACATCCTATGTCTCTCGTCCTTTTCCCTCGGTTATCTTTACTATCCGGGTCGCTCCTGGATCACAGGTAATCGCTGGCACCGTGATTACGTCATCACACACATTCCATCCTCCCCTTGATCCCTATCTCCTTATTTCACCTCCTCTTTTCCCCCCTCCTATCTTCCTTCCTTTATCTCTCTTCACAATCGCTTTCTCTCCTCTTCACCATCTCTCTTTCTCTATGTCTCTCTTTTCTTCCCCATCGCTCTCTCTCTCTCTCTCCTACACCATCTCTCTCTCTCTCTCTCTCTCTCTCTCTCTCTCTCTCTCTCTCTCTCTCTCTCTCTCTCTCTCTCTCTCTCTCTCTCTCCTACACCATCTCTCTCTCTCTCTCTCTCTCTCTCTCTCTCTCTCTCTCTCTCTCTCTCTCTCTCCTACACCATCTCTCTCTCTCTCTCTCTCTCTCTCTCTCTCTCTCTCTCTCTCTCTCTCTCTCTCTCTCTCTCTCTCTCTCTCTCTCTCTCCCTCTCTCTCTCTCTCTCTCCCTCTCTCTCTTTCTTTCACTTCTTCCCCATCTCTCTATATCTTTCTTCTTCCCCATCTCGCTCCTTCCCCATCTCTCTCTCTCTCTCCCTCTCTCTCTTTCTTTCCCTTCTTCCCCATCTCTCTCCTTCACATCTCTCTCCCTCCACTCTCAAATAGTTTGATTTGCACCGTTGCTGTCCAACTCCTGAGAAGAGTCTTCGTACGTTCATGCATAGTATAGTATGTATAATGTACATGAAGTATAATGAAACCTTTAATCTCAACAAAACAAACCGATCTAGATCTGTTATTATTTTTCGACTGTCCAGCCAACCACTGTACTCCTAAAGCATCTGTTTTCAATATAATCGGTCAAAATGACTTCATGGGTCTGTGTAGAAGCGCTCTATTGCTATCGATTATTATCGTTGCACGCACGCACTGGCTAAATGCAAACGTCATTGGTAACAGATGTTTTAGTGTAGCCAGGGGAGGCTACGTTGGGTTGATCACCCTGGCCACTTTTGTCCTTAAAGGGCCCATGTTATACCAACAGGTGTGTCTAATTAGCCATTACAAGCCGTTTTGAAAATCGGCCTCTTCTGACATCACAAGTGGGCGTGTCCAACTAGATGTATGACAGATAGATAGAGCAACGTTCCACTCGGTAGGCTGATTGATTTATCTATCCAGCAGACATCTAGGTGGACACGGCCACTTGTGATGTCAGAAGTGGCAGATTTTCCAAACGGCTTGTTATGGCTAATCACACTCACATCAGTTGGTATAATATGGGACCTTTAGAGGCTTCTTTGTCCCTTGAGGCGGCGTTGTCTAAGGTGGGTCTGTGTTGGCCTTTAAGACAGTTGTACCTAGAGTCTGTCTTTGTGAACAGATGAGCTGACACGGGCCCTCGCTAGCCAATGAGAGACAAGCACTGAGGATGAAGGGGTAAGGAGGTTAGAAGAGGCCAACCAGAGTGTAAGACAAGGCACATTCATCTTTACCGCAGCCTTCAAACACTTTGGCTAGTCAGAGGGCTTCACATCAGCAGGAAACACATTTCAAATACGTTTCAAGGACAGTCACTCTCAATAAAAGACAATAATTTCCAGTAGTAATAAAGCGCATGTTGAAGCAGCAGTTAGCCTCAGACAAGGCTAACTGGCCACTACTTCCTTTGTGCTAATCTGCTGCTAACTGGGGCATGCTTGACCCTGGTCCTCCAGGTGAAGACCAGATAATCCCATTAACCGATATATCACACCAAGGCCACCAGAACCCGCTGGAACTACGTCGTGTCAGGACTGGATATGTACGCTCCGGACAGGCAGAATATCCTCTAAACACACAGACAGGTGAGTCACAGACAGAATCTCCTCCAAACACACAGACAGACAGGTGAGACAGGTTGAAGATGTCTTTTTCCAGTTGTAGCTAATGTTAGTTTATGTTTGTTTAGTTTGTTTGTTCGATCGACATAGTCCGGATGGGACTCGTGCGCGGTTATCCAGGGTCTAAAACATTCAAGAGACGCCATGTTTGCATGTCTTTTTGAGACAATGTTATGCTTCAGATCTTTGTTGATGTTCTCTAGAAATCGACAGAGTAGGACATTCTGAAATATTGATTTGTGTGCCCTCCCAAAAGTAACTCACAGAGTGATTGATCCTCACTGATCGGCTGGACAGCAGTCTTGGACAGTATATGTAGGTGTGGGGTGTGTCGGGTGGTATACCATTTAATCCAATACCACACACTAAGGATTAGGTCAGAGACAGACAAGCTTAATCTCTGCTGTCAGGAGTCACACCGGAGTCGCACCATTAGAGCACTCGTACGGTTACTAGCCATGTCCCCACAGAGCTCCTAACTGATGCTGTTCATGAAACAAGATGTTCTTTATTCATGAAAATGTGGGTTTAACAACAGAAGTACAGGACAGTAAAATGAACAACAACAAATTTCAAACTAACAATATGCAAAGAACTACAAAAATATATATGAATGAATGAATGAATGAATGAATAGTTAACACAATGAGTCGTAAAAAGTAAAATAGAAACACAGACTGTAAATGTGGACGTGATTGAGCATCCTTCTTTCTGTCCTTCAGGCCTGTGATTAGGATCAGTTTGATTCACGTCCATTCTGTTTTCTGCTTTGTTAGCCTGTAAGCTAATTGCTCCTTGCAGAGGTTTTGAAGTCTGCTGTTCATCACGTCTTTGTCCTTGGTGGGGCATTACAGCGGCTGGCTCAGATAGAATAGAACGCTAGATACACATTTTATCTATATATTGCTCCGTATCCTATCTATATGTGTCTATTCTCTCTATGTCTGTCTGTTATAGGTATAGCTGAGATGTATCTATCTTTCGTTTTCTATTATGTTCTATCCATGTCTCTCCATTCTTTCTATTATGTATATATATATATATATATATATATATATATATATATATATATATACGTATATCTCAAGAGACTAAGGCCAAATAGGTGATTAAAGCAGGGGCCGCTCAGCCCAGGGGGGCCTGTTGGCCCCTGTGAGGGCCCATTATCTCCTGTCATCAGTCAGCGAGGGCGGATTACCATTAACATGATAATCACACAACCTCC
>NC_044056.1:4480046-4582546 GCF_902167405.1 Gadus morhua | reverse complement strand
CCACTCTCGGCAGCAACTCACATCGTTTTGGGGGTTAAACGTCCACCTTTCAGCAGGAATAATAGTTGTATTGGCTAAGCGGTAGATGAAAGGTAGTTAAAACCATGAGCAGGTGCTCATCAACAATCATGTGTCCTGCGATGCGAAAAGTTACATAAAATAACAACTAATGTCGTTGTTAGATGAAATAACATCTTATATAAACTAATAACACATAATAACCTGGTTTTGTATTAAAACGAATCAAAACGATAACCTGTGAACACGCAATAATTAAATCGGTCAATGATTAAATTGTTACCAATGACGGTGAACCCAGGAAAGCTGCCAAGCTTCATAACATCTCAGTCTTTCAGTCGGAGGATATCCGATCAGTCCTTGGCATTGATACATCGAATTTCAATTAGCATTTTAAAACTCGTATATCCTGCTATCCTAAACGTAGACCGCAGGAGTGTGACGGCGAGGAGGACCAAAACCAGCCTGAAATCCCAGAGGAGCTTGAAGACCCAGAGGAAGCAGAGCCTGTGGGGTCGAAGCCTGTGGGACCCGAACCTGTGGAAACAGAGGAGGCTGCTGCTGAAGAATCAGGTAGATTATCGATAGGGACGACTAGGGAAGGGAGGTTTGTTTCAATCTATCAAGTGCCCTGTGAAAAAAACATGACCTGTGTTGAGGTCATGTTTTCGTACCTCTACGAGGTTGACGTCTTACGCACACACACACACACACACACACACACACACACACACACACACACACACACACACACACACACACACACACACACACACACACACACACACACACACACACACACACACACACACACAGAGACATTTAAAAATCGTCTTTTCCTATGCATATTAATTATTCAATTATTCAAATCTAATCTTATTAACTGGGACAGAAAGTCTGAGACGCAGACAATTTCTGACCCAACAAGGCCTTCATAGAGTGCTTCTTTATGTTGTCAGTTAACCCAGTATTTGGATTTACTCCCAATTTCAAGCGCCGGAGTCAGAAGAAGAGTCAGAGTCAGAGGAGGAGGACTCGCAGCAGGACTCCTCTGGAACACAGGGTACCTCTGGACCAGAACCTGTTACAGAACAACCACAGACAGGAGAGGAAGGCGCTGACACCACTGCAGCCAAAGTATGTACTTATGCCCGCCACCCCATAGCTTGTTCATCCCTGGTAACAAGAAGAGACCATTCACCGCACTCTTTTATGGCTTATGGCGGCCACAGGTGTGTTCCTGGTGTTTTAAAGACGTGTTTGAGCTGTGCAACTGGTGTCTTTGAGGCATGTCACAGGTGTGTTTGAAATGCATTGCAGGTGTGTTTGAGCAGTGTTACAGGTGTCTTTGAGGCATGTTGCAGGTGTGTTTGAAATGCATTGCAGGTGTGTTTGAGCAGTGTTACAGGTGTCTTTGAGGCATGTTACAGGTGTGTTTGAGCAGTGTTACAGGTGTGTTTGAGCAGTGTTACAGGTGTCTTTGAGGCGTGTTACAGGTGTGTTTGAGCAGTGTTACAGGTGTGTTTGAGCAGTGTTGCAGGTGTGTTTGAGCAGTGTTACAGGTGTCTTTGAGGCATGTTACAGGTGTGTTTGAGCAGTGTTACAGGTGTGTTTGAGCAGTGTTACAGGTGTGTTTGAGGCATGTTACAGGTGTGTTTGAGCAGTGTTACAGGTGTGTTTGAGCAGTGTTACAGGTGTGTTTGAGGCGTGTTACAGGTGAGTTTGAGCAGTGTTACAGGTGTGTTTGAGCAGTGTTACAGGTGTCTTTGAGGCATGTTACAGGTGTGTTTGAGCAGTGTTACAGGTGTGTTTGAGCAGTGTTACAGGTGTCTTTGAGGCGTGTTACAGGTGTGTTTGAGCAGTGTTACAGGTGTGTTTGAGCAGTGTTACAGGTGTCTTTGAGGCGTGTTACAGGTGTGTTTGAGCAGTGTTACAGGTGTCTTTGAGGCGTGTTACAGGTGTGTTTGAGCAGTGTTACAGGTGTGTTTGAGGTATGTTACAGGTGTCAATGAGGCGTGTTACAGGTGTGTTTGAGCAGTGTTACAGGTGTGTTTGAGCAGTGTTACAGGTGTGTTTGATGTATGTTACAGGTGTAGTCCCAATGCCTGGGAATCCCCCTCCAGCTACTCCTGTTTTCCATTAGTAGTAGTAATGTGAGATCCACGATCCAGGGTGAAGCCCATTGTTGTTGTGATTTATCTGAAAGTCTGAGTCACTCACCTATTTTTTTGTTGATTGTGTAGGATGAGGAAGCTGCTGGAGAGGGCAGCTGTGGTATGTACAAATATATTATACCTACCTTTTACGTTTCCACGTTAGACACAGCCTGACATATTGGTTGTTTGTGTAGGATTTAGGATAGTTTTTTAAAATTTAGGGCAATGGGACTTCATTATCCTGTTTTAGTGTCTCTGTCATCTCACACAGTTGGTTGGACTGCCTACCTTAGCTCACCTGCTACCTGTTCTGACAATCTGTTCCTGCTACCTGTTCGTCCGTTCAAGCTACCTGCTCCTCCTGTTCATCCTTTCTTGCTACCTGTTCTACCTGTTAATCCAACCCTCTACCTGTTAATCCAACCCTCTACCTGTTCTACCTGTTAATCCAACCCTCTACCTGTTAATCCAACCCTCTACCTGTTAAACCAACCCTCTACCTGTTAATCCAACCCTCTACCTGTTAATCCAACCCTCTACCTGTTAATCCAACCCTCTACCTGTTAATCCAACCCTCTACCTGTTAATCTAACCCTCTACCTGTTAATCCAACCCTCTACCTGTTAAACCAACCCTCGCCCTGTTAATCCAACCCTCTACCTGTTAATCCAACCCTCTACCTGTTAATCCAACCCTCTACCTGTTAATCCAACCCTCTACCTGTTAATCCAACCCTCTACCTGTTAATCCAACCCTCTACCTGTTAATCCAACCCTCTACCTGTTAATCCAACCCTCTACCTGTTCTACCTGATAATCCAACCCTCTCTCTGTGACTCCTCCTCTGCCCCCCCCCCCCCCCCCCCCCCCCCCCCCCCCAGCGCCCGTCAGCTGTGAGGTCCTGAAGACCTATCTGATGAGCGTCCCGTACGTGTCCGACTGCCTGGGCAACCTCGGCGCCTTCCTCAAAGAGAACGGTGTCTCCCCCACCAAGGTGGGCTCCGCGCCCGCCCAGCTGCTGTCCGACGTCACCAAGCGCCTGCCCTCCCTGCCCCCCGAGCTGCGCCAGGAGCTCTCCAGGATCCGACTCACCCAGGTGCCCCGCAACATCATCGAGACCCTCACGGAGCTCGTCCCCGCCCGCTCCGAGGGCTCCGGCGGCCTGGCGCGCTACCTCGGCCTGACGGCGGCGTCGGTGCCGTCCGTGTCGGGACTGTCCCAGAGCCTCGCCGCCGTCCCCCAGAAGGTGGCGGCCATCCCCGCGCGGGCGCAGCAGTACTACAACAACGTCCAGAGTCGCCTCAACAGCCTCATGCCACAAGATGCCTAAGAAACAGAACCAGCAGCAGCAGCAGCAGCAGAAGAAGAACCCCCTCATTAGCGACCAGGACCAGGACCTAGAGCTCAACCGGCTAGTGAGACCGACCCCCCTGCCCCCGCCCCTGCGCTCCCGCTCCCCCTCCCCGTCCCCCGTCTCCCCCGGCGGGAGCGCCCTGGACCTGCCCAACGTGCCTTCCTACCCCCGCCTGCCCCCCATAGCGAGCCCCCCGTGCCAGCAGACCGGAACCCTCCCCCGCCAGCTGTCCGGCGTCTCGAACCCGGCCTTCTGCATCGACGACGAGCGCGAAGCCCCGGCCAGACACCCGGGTACCTGTCTGTCTGTCTGTCTGTCTGTCTGTCTGTCTGTCTGTCTGTCTGTCTGTCTGTCTGTCTGTCTGTCGGCCATCTTTTTCGGGCTGCCTGACCTTCTCTCCGTCTGTCTGTCTTTTGTTTTGTTTGTTTGTCTTTTTGTCCATCTGTATTTCTGTCTGTCTGTCTGTACCTCTTATGCTAACCTGTGCTGTGTCTGTGCTGATGTCTCTCTCTCTCTCTCTCTCTCTCTCTCTCTCTCTCTCTCTCTCGCTCTCTCTCTCTCTCTCTCTCTCTCTCGCGCTCTCTCTCTCTCGCTCTCGCTCTCCCTCTCTCTCTCTCTCTCTCTCTCTCCCTCTCTCTCTCTCCCCCCCCCCCCCCCCCCCCCCCCCAGGGAGCTCCAGACTAAGCCTCCGTCCAGAGGTCAACGTCGAGGATGTGGACTCGGACCAGGAGAGAGGAGCAGGGTGGGGGGGAGGAGGGCGTGGCCCCCGGAGCCCTCCCCAGATAGTCCTGACCCCCCAGGACTCCAAGCTGAAGACCCTCGCGGTCCCCGTCACCCCTAAAGGAGGCCGCCAGAGGTGAGAGGTGGGGGGGAGACGTTGGGAGAGCTCTGGGAGGGGTTCGGACAGACTGAAGCAGGCTTTAGGGTTAGGGTTCGTTGTTTGGTTTATATTTAGTCCTTCAGTCATTTGCTTTGGACTTACAGGTGAGGATGAGATCATTCAAAGCACACGAACAGGGTGACTGTGGCAACGCCTAGTTTAAATTAGCCTAGTGTAAATATAACTGTTTGAAAGAGTGCAGAGTAGCCTTAGGAATCACAAATTAAGCTTTGTATTTTTTTGGTATTATCATCAATTCAATGATGAGGGTACAGAAGACAGATCATTTGAGGGGCGCTGGCAAAAAACGTTTTACTCTTCAACATTGAACTGTTTATGGTAGTGAGGGGTACTCCAAGAGGCCAGCCTACACAATGCCCCCTGCCCCCACTTGTGCATGCCACTGTACAATGTGAAATGTAATTTTGAGATTATTGCAATTGGTGGCTCCAAAATGCTAAACCTTTTCCAAAGCATCCTACAATAAAACGAGTGCTTACCTCCTTAGCTCAAATTGAAATGGAACCATTACTCAGGCATTAATGTGTTGGTTGACAACTTAAGGTGGATAGGGAATCAAACCAATGTCGACAAACTTTTTTGCGTTCTCCCTCTTTCCCTCTACACCCTGGATGCCAACAGCAAGGCAGCAGATAAAGAGTAAGAATAAACACTGATGTGACCCCTCTTTCCATCCATCTACCTATCTACCTATCCTACCTGTGTCTTATCTGTGCTGCTATGCTGCTCTGTGTAAAACTGATGTGAGTGTTCCCAAATGTCATACTTGTCATTTTCGAAAAGTGAAAAAAAATAATTTTCTGAAAGACCAAGTTTGATGAGCTCAGTGAAACAAGAGTCTCCAAACTGACTCGTAGTTAATATGAATACAGCATACATTTAAGACAGGATAGACATTCAGCCTTCTCAAATGACATCTGCGATTGTAGTAGACCTGCATGCACACCATACTCTTTCTCTCTCTTTCTCTTTTCCTCTGCCTGTTCTTAATGTCTTTCTACTGTCTTATCTGACATGTACGCATAAAGCCAAACTTAACCTCACCTCTTCTTAACTTCTAGTGGAAGAGATCGCAGAACTTTCTGGACAAAAAGGTAAGCTATTCAGTCATAATCTCGTTATCATTGATCATCCATTCCCTATGCAGTGTGCTAGCCACACTCAATATATGTATGCATATCATAAATACATGTTCTTCATTCACTCACATTCATCATATATATAAATGTGTGAATCTTGAGTCACACTGTGTGAAATGTTGTACTATTGTACTATCCTACTAACACTCAATAGCCATGTCTTGCTCAGTCCTCAAAGACAAATTCTAATGATTAATACATTAACCATAAATACTAACATCCAGTCCTGGCTTAAAGGTTGAAGCGGTTATAGGTTAAATTTATATGTTAAGATGTCGATGTTAGCTTACAAACAACAGAGCCAGTGTTCTTCTCCTACACAAAGTGTAGTTTATGAGACAATTCTAAAGGTTTCCAACTTCTAACATCGTAAGTAAACACACTAGTAAATGTGCTGTATATTCATTCAGGGTGGAAGTGATTCATTCGTTCTTTTGTTGTTTTCCTGTTGCTTTTACCATCTGTTGTTTTAAGTGCATTGGGTTCAAGCAATTCATTTTTTTAGATAAACGGGATATAAAGGAATATATATTTGAAATTAATTATATTGTTACTACTATGGCATTTTTGCTTTAAGTGTTGTCTATGGTTTGATAACCAGCCTTGTCTTGTATAATGCATTCGTTGGACAGGACCTGGTGTGGAATGTGTGTTCTGGTGTCTAAGTGTTTGTTGGTTAATGTTTTTAATCACGTCTGTCTTCCATCTGGGCAGTAAGAAGAGCCAGTCTCACAGCGAGGAAGACGATGACGAAGGACCTGTCAGAGCCTGGTCAAGCCAGACCAGCCTGCACCACACAGAGGACAGGTGTGCACACACACTTCACACACACACACACACACATACACACACACGCACACGCACACACACGCACACACACGATAACAAAGAGGGTGATGATGATGAAGATGATGATGCTGATGATGATGATGCTGATGATGATGACGATGATGATGATGAAGACGAATATGATGATGCTGATGATGACGATGATGATGATGATGAAGATGAAGATGAATAAGATAATGATGCTGATGCTGACCCCAGGGATCGTCCGGCGTCGTCGTGCAGCCAGACCAGTGCGGTGGTCAACGAGCGTCTCCAGGAGCTGGTCAAGATGTTCAAGGAACGGACGGAGAAGGCCAAGGAGAAACTCATCGACCCAGTGAGCTCTGACGACGACAGCGACATCACCCGTAAGGCCCCCACCCCCCCACACTTTGTACTTCATTCATGCAACCATAAATGTTCCGAAAATGTACTTTCTCTCTTCCTTTGTTCCTACTTCTGGATTTTCAACTCTCTCCCTCCCCCCTCTCTCTCTCTCTCTCCCCCGCTAACTCCCCCCTGCACCTGTCCTTAGCCCCGCCGGCTCCGCCCCCGCCCGCGGTGCCTCAGGTAGCTAAAGAGGAGGCGCCGCCGGGGAGTGCCTCAGCAGGAGGAGGAGGAGGAGGAGGAGGAGGAGGAGGAGGAGGAGGAGGAGGGGAGGAAGGGCCTGAGGAAGGCGAGGTGAAGACAGGGAGGTGCTGCAAGGTGCTCAAAGTCCCTCGTTGGATCGGAGCGTGCGTGAGGCTCCGTTTCCCCTCCAGCATCGACCCCTTCACCAGTAAGAGCCCCCGCCCTCCCTGTCCTCACCATGAATGGATGTTAAGAGCGATACACAGCGCTACTTACTGCTACGCGCCGTCGCTCCTGACCCCTGACCCCTGTCCCTCCCTCATCTCTCCCTCCCTCCCTCCCTCTTTCTCTCTTCCTTTCCCTCCTCACCGATCACGCGTACCTCCCTGCCCCCCTACCCTCTCCTACCCTCCCTTCTCCTTCCCTCCATCTCTCCTACCTTCCCTCTATCTTTTCATCCCTCCCTCCCTCCCTCCCTCCCCCCTCCCTCCCTCCCTCCCTCCCTCCCCCCCCCCCTCCCTCCCTCCCTCCCCCCCATCTCTCCTCCTTCTCTCCCCCCTCATCCTCTCTCCTTCCATCTCCCTCCATCTCCCTCTCTCCCTCCTTCCCTCCCTCCCTCCCCCCCTCCCACCCTCCCTCTCTCTCTCCCTCCCCCCCCCATCTCTCCTCCTCCCCTCCCTCCCCCCCCCATCTCTCCTCCCTCCCTCCCTCCCTCCCTCCCTCCCTCCCTCCCTCCCTCCCTCCCTCCCCCAGACCTGATGTATGTGCTGTGGCTCTTCCTGGTGACCCTGGCCTGGAACTGGAACGTGTGGTTGATCCCCGTGCGCTGGGCCTTCCCCTACCAGACGCCCACCAACATCTACTACTGGCTGCTCACCGACTACTGCTGTGACCTGGTCTACCTGCTGGACATCACCCTGTTCCAGCCACGCCTGCAGTTTGTCCGTGGGGGGGACATAGTGGTGAGGAACGCTGCCTCACTCCTAGACCTAGTCTGCTCTGGGTGGGGGGTAGGTCTGGTTCCAAAACCTATTAGTCTGGGTCGTGGACCTAGTAGTCTGGTTCCTAGAACTAGTGGTCGTGTTTCTAGACCTAGTAGTCTGGGTCCTGGACCTAGTAGTCTGGTTCCTAGAACTAGTACCGGTAGTTTGGTTTGTAGACCAAATAGACTGGTTCCCTAGACCTAGTAGACTGGTTCCCTAGACCTAGTAGACTGGTTCCCTAGACCTAGTAAGTCAGGTTCCTAGAACTAGTAGACTGGTTCCCTAGACCTAGTAGTTTGGTTTTTAGACCTAGTAGACTGGTTCCTAGAACTAGCAGTCGGGTTCCTAGACCTAGTAGTCTTGTTTCTGAACCTATTAGTCTGGTTCGTAGACCTAGTAGTCTGGTTCCTAGAACTAGTGCTCGTGTTTCTAGACCTAGTAATCTGGGTCCTAGCACAATTAGTCTGGGTCCTAGACCTAGTCTCATACGACGAAATTTGGAGATAAGTGAGTAATGTCTGGGAGTACAGTAGTACAGTAGTACCTGTAGCAGTAGTACCTGTCAGTAATAAGTCAGTAATAAGTAGTTGTATGACGACTTATTTGAACAAAAATTAGTTAATGTTCTGCCATCTTGTTTGTGTTACAGTGTGACAGAAAGGACATGAGAAAAAACTACATGAAGACTAACCGCTTCAAGGTACGTAGTTCAGGTAATCGTTCTCGGGGTGTACAGACCCCGTGGGCGACTGTGGCCTGACGTCAAACCCCCGGTCAATCTGGTTACAATCAGTTCGCCCTGTAGCTCATCCTAGCCGTGACAGGGTGTTTTAACTGTATGTGACTGTGTGTGTTTGTGTGCTTGTGTTCTGTGTGTGCGTGCGTCCTTGTGCAGCTCGATGTAGTCAGCCTGGTACCCCTGGAGTTCTTCTACTTCATCACAGGGATCAACCCTCTACTCCGTCTCCCCAGACTACTGAAGGTGAGCCTCCAGTGACCCCCTACGCAACACCACTCCTGAGCCAGGTCATTCACGGGCAGGGAGGGCTTAGCCCCCATTACTCTAGGGTTAAGTACTAGGTTAGTTACGGCGGGGTTTTGTCACTGTAGTTAATCTTACTGTATGTTGCTGTGGGGTTAATAGTTTCTCTTGGGGACTGTAGCCATGACGTCCCTCCCTGACGTCCCTCTGTTCTTAATCTGCAGTACAACTCATTCTTGGAGTTCAACAATCGCCTGGAGGCCATCCTGACTAAAGCCTACATCTACCGGTAAGACGACGTGCTACCCTTCAGACTGCACGGCGATGAGTGGGGCTTTAAAACAGCGCCAAACGATCCGCGTTCCACCGTGCATGTGTCTGGC
This sequence comes from Gadus morhua, assembly GCF_902167405.1. Classification (NCBI taxonomy): domain Eukaryota; kingdom Metazoa; phylum Chordata; class Actinopteri; order Gadiformes; family Gadidae; genus Gadus; species Gadus morhua. The sequence goes on along the minus strand of NC_044056.1, from coordinate 4,573,233 downwards.
CTTGGTTCCGCTTGACGTCGTTTTCATGTAAATAGACTGCATTTATATCGTGCTTTTCACATCTGTGTATACTCAAAAGGTTTTGCAATCAGTGCATTCACCCACTCATCCAGTGGGGTGAATGACAGTTAGGGTTCTGGGGGCGAACACTCATGATATCAGGCACTGCTTTTTTCCTTCTACTTTCCATTTTGGAAAACTGACTGGAAAGGACAGTTGCTGACTAATTGTTCTTCAAAATGCAATATGAAGCAGTACTCTGATGCTAGAGTAACGCGTGTGTGAGTGTGACGTTCCTCCCGTACTTTCTGTGTGTTTCAGCGTGATCCGAACCACCACCTACCTTTTGTACTGTCTCCACTGCAACGCCTGCCTCTTCTACTGGGGCTCGGCCTACGAAGGCCTGGGCTCCACCAAATGGGTCTACGACGGAGTGGGCAACGGGTGAGATCAGGAATAACATTCACCCACACATACTCTGTCTCTCTCTCCCCGTCTGTCTCTCTCTCTCTCTCTCTCTCTCTCTCTCTCTCTCTCTCTCTCTCTCTCTCTCTCTCTCTCTCTCTCTCTCTCTCTCTCTCTCTCTCTCTCTCTCTCTCTCTCTCTCTCTCTCTCTCTCTCTCTCTCTCTCTCTCTCTCTCTCTCTCTCTCTCTCTCTCTCTCTCTGTCCGTCGGTCTTCGGTCGACATCTCTCTCTCGTCTCTCTCCGTCAGGTCGGTCATCTCTCTCTCTCTCTCTCTCTCTCTCTCTCTCTCTCTCTGAGTCTCTCTCTCTCTCTCTCTCTCTCTCTCTCTCCAGCTACATCCACCTCTATCACTCTGAACTCCTCCACCTCTCTGCCCCCCTCCCCCCTCAGCTACATCCGTTGCTACTACTTTGCGGTGAAGACCCTCATCACCATCGGGGGTCTGCCAGATCCCACCAACCTCTTCGAGATCGTCTTTCAGCTCATCAACTACTTTGTAGGAGTGTTTGCCTTCTCCATCATGATTGGCCAGGTGGGTTGTGGGCGGGTTTGCCGTCTCTATTGTCATCGGTCACGTGGGGTTGATGAGTCAAGACTTAGGCCAGATCCCATTTCTACCTTACCCCTTTCCCTTACCCCTCCCCCTTGTTTTGAAGGGGTAAGGAGAAGGGGTAAGGGGTAAGGGGTAAGGGGAAGGCGTAAGGAGTAGAAATGGGATGGGGCCTAACTTCACTGACCACGTGTTGCATGAAGAAGCTGTGGCAGTTTTACACACAACAATGTCCTCCTGTAATGACAAATCATTTCAAGATTAATTACTCAGCAAATACTAAAAAAGCATTGCTACCGACCTAATAACTACAAAGACAACACTCCTATGCAACCCAAACCCCCCAAAAAATCATTGAGATGGGCCAGCAATGGGAAGATGAAAAGGCTGGACAATATAAATTTCAGATTTCTTTATGGATTCTGGACTAAATCGGAAAAATGTAGAGCAACGATATGGAGGAACAATTATGTCACAGTGTTGTTCTTTAAAAATCCACTTGGAAGCTGGACAATAACAGAAGCTAGGATGTAAACATATGGTAAACCGCTATATGGCAGATATTGTAAGCTGACCCTGGGCGTGTGTCTATATGGTCCCTAGATGCGAGACGTTGTGGGGGCGGCCACATCGGGCCAGACCCACTACCGAGCCTGCATGGACAACACCATCAAATACATGGCCACCTACCGGATCCCAAAGGATGTCCAGAACCGCGTCAAGACCTGGTACAACTACACCTGGGCTTCGCAAGGCATGCTGGGTAAGTGGTCTGTTTCCCTAGTGTATCTAAATAAGCATCAAGGTTATAGGAGACATCCTCACAAATGAGACACACATAAAGGTTGCATTTCGTTAGTAGGGACCCTTACCTTCCCTTTGTTTTTGGTTGGTTGTGTTTTCTTCAGATGAACAGGAACTGCTGTCTCAGCTCCCAGACAAAATGCGTCTGGACATCGCCGTGGACGTCAGCTACTCCATCGTCAGCAAGGTCCCTTTGTTCCAGGTAGAACCCACAAAAAAAAAAAGGCAAATTGTGCATTTTCTCATGAAATGGTAACATGTTAGCTGGCATGTTATAGAATGCTATTTAGCATAACTTTGTGTTGAATCTGCTGATCCCTTTACGCTAGAGCGCACATGCTTTCAGGCTAGCATGCTAATTGAGCCCACACTGGCCTTTCAACCACACTGTTTATATAATGTGAAGGCTTCTTTAAACTGTTCTACTACTCAACTCACGAGAATCACCTTAAAGGTGTCACATTTTACCACCAGGTATGAGTGTGATTAGCCATTACAGGCAGTTTTGAAAATCCATCACACATCTAGGTGGACAGGACCCACTAGTGATGTCAGAAGGCTGACAGAACACTCACTGTTTCTCCTCTCACCAGGGATGTGATCGCCAGATGATCTTTGACATGTTAAAGAGCCTGCGGTCTGTGGTTTACCTGCCCGGGGATTACGTCTGTAAGAAGGTACGTCGGCCAGCGTCGGTTTGCTCTGTGTTTCCGTTTACTTCAGTATGGTTAGTTCTTTGGAACACAACATGGTCGACAGCGAACGGTGTGAATGTGTGAACAATGTGGTGTCTCCTACAGAACAGTCAAGAGAGCAATTAGGAAAACAACTAACTAATATTTGTATGCATGAGATGGCATTGTTTTTTAATGTATAGAATTGAGGAATCTCAATATTGAAGATATTGTAGAAGATGGTTCCGGGCGAGCACCTTCCTGTTTTGTCTCCATAGGTCTTTGTTATTTTCTGTTGTTGCTGTTGTTGTTGATGTTTGTTGTGGTATCTTCTGTCTTGGGAAAAAAAAAGCTCACTATGTAAACGGGCGCATTTGGGTGGCCTGAAAAGCGCTACATTAATGCAATTCATTCGTGATGAATTATGACGTATTAATGTTGTTTTGTCTTTGGGTCCGTCAGGGCGAGGTGGGCCGGGAGATGTACATCATCAAGGCGGGGGAGGTCCAGGTGGTTGGCGGACCGGACGGGAAGACCGTCTTCGTCACGCTCAGAGCGGGATCTGTCTTCGGGGAGATAAGGTGAGGGGGGTGCCAGAGAGCAGGGGTGTGGGGGGGGGGGGGGGGCTGTGTTTCAAAGCAAACAAACCCTTCCTCAGTCTTTAGTAACAGTCAAATGTTGCACCTGTATGCACCTCAACCATGCCTTGTTCCCGTATGTCTTATCGCACGAGAAATGAAGAGTTATGAGGGCTGATGCAACTGTGGATGTGCAGTCAGAAGATAAGGTGTTGGATGGTAGCTTTTATGTTTTTATGGTCTCTTCTAACCTACGTCCTGCTGATGCGCAACAGCTGCTATTGTGAATGGGGGGAGATAGACACCTCACGTTGAATGTATGGAACATGTCTAAGGCTTTTTTTCGTTTTTTTCATGATTTACACAGAAATATATTCTTTTAATCAGCAGATCGGTTAAACATTCCACACATCTCAAGGTTGTTCCTTTTAGTGTGGAAATATGTGAACAATGGCCTCTGGTGGGGAATTTATGCATGCAGGGTTGCTGGGATCAAATCAACAGTTGAGAACTAAATGGGGAGAGAGCAAAAAGGCCAAGAGGTGGTGAAACCACTGAATGTTTCTTATTTTTATAATTTATTAAAAAAATAAATAAAAAATAAATAAAACAAGAAAGTTCTAAATACAATCTGAGAATCATGAGCCTAGATGACTTGATGAGAAGACAATGAGAAAGCAATTCACACGGTTTAAACATCGAATTTTGTATACAGTCTCCTGGCAGTAGGGGGCGGTAACAGACGCACGGCCAACGTGATCGCCCACGGCTTCGCTAACCTCTTCATCCTGGACAAGAAGGACCTGAACGAAATCCTGGTCCACTACCCCGAGTCTCAGAAGCTGCTCCGCAAGAAGGCCAGGTGAGAGAATGGCAAACGTCACTGGACGCTCTGATATTCTACCCTTTTTTTACTAACTTTTATCCAAAGCTGCTTCCATTGACACTTTTACCTTTTGATTTACACGTCATTTTGCCTGGGAACCGGATTAATCTCTCAAGCTCGTGTTTCATTTGCTCTGAATCTAAGGTCTGGCTCCCCTCCCGTACAAAACGATTTCTGCCCGGCACGAAGTAGACCGACCAATCATAACCGTTTATCTAATTATGAGGCGGGATTAATACGATGACGGTACAGAGGAGTGCCGTAGAGGCATGTTCAACAACAACAAAGATGGCTGCCTCTGCCGGTGACCTGAACTGGACATCTTCAGAAGCAAAATGTCAGGGCTGCGTCGCCTGTTTTGTTGCTATGACTGGTTGTAGGCCTATCCGATTGCGTCATCGTGGGATGAATGTCCTTTACGATCAGGTCAGGGTGCGGCATGATGCAACAGGTAGAAGCCTCCAGAACATTTGTGCTGGGAGTCAAACACAAGAAACACAGCCAAGACACTAATCTGCCCCTCAGTAAGATTAGGATAAGACTTTGTTTAACAATCTAATCATCAACTCAGATGTTGGCGGTATGCAAAGAGCAGGACATTGTGTGCTTTGAGTTAACACTCATATCTATGCCGAATATGAACCATCAGCGATAACACCGCCATCTCCACTCCCAGGAAGATGCTGAACAACGGGAAGAAGCCAGAGCCCAAACCGGAGACCAAGGCAACGTTCCCGGCCCCCCCGCCCAGGGCAGAGACCCCCAGGCTGCTACGAGCGGCCCTGGAGATGGCGGAGAAGGCGTCGGGACTCAAAGGAGCCCTGGCGAAGGTCAAGGCTGGCTCCAAGTCCAGTGTCTCCCTACAGGTGAGCTGGTGTCATCACACGCCACCAGCGGGAGGAGGAGGGACTCATATGCTGTTCCTAATGTTACTCTATCACCCCCCACACACACACACCCACCCACTCACTCACTCACTCACTCACTCACTCACTCACTCACTCACTCACTCACTCACTCACTCACCCACTCACTCACTCACTCACTCACTCACTCACTCACTCACTCACTCACTCACTCACTCACTCACTCACTCACTCACTCACTCACTCACTCACTCACTCACTCACTCACTCACTCACTTCTTTCTCACACACACACACACACACACACACACACACACACACACACACACACACACACACACACACACACACACACACACACACACACACATATGCCTTATTACAAATAGATGCTTGCTAACGGAAAAACATGCTCACATCTAGACCAGTGTGTGAGCAGGTTGAGAGAGGCAACATAACTACCCCCCCCTCCCCCCCCCCCCCCCCCCCCCCCCCCTGCCAGAGTCTGACAGCTAAGCCTATTTCAAGAAAAGCTTAGGCTTACTTTTCATCCTGCCATCACCTCGCACCACACACACCACACACTCCTGATTATCAATTACTCCTCACCTATTTCAATATATATTCGTGGTGGCCAGGACAGTGAAGAGATACAGGACAGTGAAGAGATACAGGACAGTGAAGAGATACAGGACAGTGAAGAGATACAGGACAGTGAAGAGATACAGGACAGTGAAGAGATACAGGACAGTGAAGAGATACAGGACAGTGAAGAGATACAGGACAGTGAAGAGATACAGGACAGTGAGGAGATACAGGACGGTGGCTGGAGAAAGAGAAGGACAACATGCAACATAAGCCAGTTCAGTTCAGTTCAGTTTAAACGTATTGTCCCAAAAGGGAAACTTGCCTTGCAGTCAGGTACACATAAACAAAGCACAAGATGCACAAAGAGGACGCACAACAAAGAGATACACAGGCTAATATAAGTAGCCTGCAGGCCGAGATCAAATCAGAGTGCTACAGAATGCAAACGATTAGATTAGAAACGCTAAATCTGATCCCCCAGAGGGAGACTGGGTTTGTCACCTACTGTATGCACGCAATCACACGCACCCTCCCAGAGTGCGCGGTACACAGCAGCTCAAACCAATGTAACGAGGCGTGGGCGGTTCTGCTTCCCTCCACCTCTCCGTCCAGCGCTCCGACTCCTCCACGGCTGCCACGCCTTCGCCGGCCCCCCCGCGGGTCCCCACCGGGACTCGGCCACGCCCTCCTCCGCCAGCTCCGCAACGCTGCGTTCACCGGCCCGGCGGCTCGCCGGCAGCCCTTTGGCGACGCGCCCCGCGTCCCGTTCTCATGCCGACCGAACCCAGTCGCCCGTGGCTACGGGACATGGACAAGAGTTGGGGAAGGGGGAGAAGGGGGAGGGGAAAGAGGGAGGGAAGGAGGAGGAGGAGGAGGAGGAGGGGAAGGAGGGAGGCAGGAAGGCTGAGGAGGGGAAGGAGGGAGGCAGGAAGACGGGGGAGGAGGGGAAGGAGGGAGGGAGGAAGACCGAGGAAGGGAAGGAGGGGGGGAGGAAGGCCAAGGAGGGGAAAGAAGGAGGGAAGAGGACGGGGGAGGAGGGGCAAGAGGGAGGCAGGAAGACGGGGGAGGAGGGGAAGGAGGGAGGGAGGAAGACCGAGGAGGGGAAAGAGGGAGGGAAGAGGAAGGAGAAGAGGAAGTAAAGAAGTCATGAAGGAAGGAGAGCTGATAAAAAGGCTCTCAGCATAGTGTCAATGCCCGGGTGTTCCACCCCCAGCTAAAGGGTATCAGGTCGATCTCCAAAGGCACAGTCAACCCGAAGGCATCCTTGAGCAAGATGTCCCGCCCCGGACCTTGCTCCTTACTAACCCTACAAACTCTATGTCACACTTTGAATAGAAGCATCTGGTAAATTAAACGAAGCAATGTGCTACTGATGATATACTTTTAGTTGCTTCAGCTACTTCCCTGAAAGAAGAAGATGTTGTTGCATGATTCTATAATGACATCATCTGTTGATGAGGTCGCTCAGGAAAAAAGCTCTGTCACGGTGTGTGTGTGTGTGTGTGTGTGTGTGTGTGTGTGTGTGGTGTGGGTGTGGGTGTGGGTGTGGGTGTGGGTGTGTGTGTGTGGGGGTATGTGTGTATGTGTGTGTGATTGCGGCCAGTTTTATTATACCTTTGTTGTCCTGTTGCCTCATATTCCAGTGATTTTAGCAGCTTTCATTGGTCACATTTAGTTCTGCTGCAAAGAAAGAACCCTTATGAGAGATTACTTTTGCTGTTGTTGTACATGAAATGTTTATGGAATGATTTTGTAAACCCGAAGATAAAAATGGCCTTTATTGTGTTGTTAAATCATTTTTTATCCTGCATTCTTTTTTGGTGAGCAGAAGTGTGTTTGTAGTTATTTGTGAACATTAAAATGTCTTCTCAAGATTTGTAATTGTATGTAATGTAATTATTTCCTTTTTCAGTTTTGTAAGATTTGCATATGTATGCAATGTTTTAGGTTAAACTTAACCCTGTTTTAGAAAAAATATGAATGTTAATGGTAATTGTATTATAATGTAAATATACTTGTGTTTGATGTGAAACGTAATAGCATTGGTACACTTTGGAAGCCCTTCAAATATATATATATATATATATATATATATATATATATATATATATATATATATATATATATATATATATATATATATATATCATAAAATTAGAGCTTAATATGGCACATATTATGAATTACTAAATTACTACAAAAGAGCTAACGAAACTGCCAGACCATAGCTGCTGTATGTTGATGCTGTTTTCTAGGTTAATTTAAGGGTGAAGTTAAAAATGTATCACATTTATATCCACTGTATATATCCAGATGCAATGCAAACAGTTTTAACTGTTCTCTGTTCTTTTCTTTGTTTGGTATTTTGTAAAAATAAAATGATTATTTACAACGTTTTGCTTCTCTTGCCAGAATTGCCTCTGTTGTGTAATGAAAGTGTTCCCGCATTTTGCATGGGTAGATTTCGATAGATACAAAGAGTACAATAATTATTTTATATAATCTATTATAATTGTATTCATTTTATATTCTGAGTATACCCTAATAGCATTATGTTGTGTAACTGGACTATATTTGAATAAAACTACATTTCCCACGACCCTCCGCGGTTTGACAAATAGGGCTGCTGCTGCGTTCAATTCATTTGGAATCCTGTAATTATCATGTTCCGACTTCTAAATCTGACATAATAAATAATCATACAAGTAGGATTTATTTTGTTTCTAAAAGTTCCAATATAGTAAATAATACGAACGACATTGAAGAGCACACACATCGTCAGAGGAAGCCCGTCTGTCAATATAAATACATAGTCTTTTGTGAGTTCTGTTTTGATCATTCACAATATTCCAGACTATTTGAAGATATCAATAGAAAAACAAAAGCAGTGTCATGGACGTGGGGTCTCCTTTGCATTTTTTGACACACTGGTACATTCCATCCCACAGGATGCGAACGCAGCACGCGTTTCTGTCAGTTGACTCGAGAAGAGATGACACCGGTTATTTGACGTCAGCAGCTGATCGCTTGCTGTTATATCTCTGTCATGATGAACACGCATCTCATATGTGTTTAATTTAAACTACAGCTCCGATTAAATACCTCCGGGGAATTACGAGTTAAGACACATTTGGTTAAATTCACATGGTGTTATTTTTATTGCAGTAGCATAGCACCCTCTGTCGTAAGCCTAGCTATTTGTTGACGCTATGCTGAACGGTGTTGAAACTACCTCGTTGCGTACAGTGGGATGCTTCCCAACTTAGTTCAGACTGACTGTCGGTCTCCGTTTGACTTGTACGAGATGGAGGGTGATGAGGGGGATGACGGATCGGCCGGGACCCCCGATCTTCCTCTTGAGGTGAGCGAGGTTCCTCGTCCTGTCTTCAATACTTGGCCATTAAAACAACTGCGTTATAACAACACAGTGCACACCGTTGTACATCATAAACACTTCCAAGGACTTAAATGCTAGATCTTGGTTGAGCGTTGTACCTTGCCCTTCCAGGATAAGTCAGACTTTGGTTCTTCTGATATCCTTGGTCCGGACAACATTGACATGGAGCTCCGCATGATACATGGTTGTTAATAATTGCTTCAACAAGGCGACAAGAGAGATTTTAACATAGTTCCGCCACTCACGTTTCTAATCTTACAGTCGAACTGCTAGCCCCCAAATTTCATATTACACCAGACAACTAAACACTTTATAGATCTCTGATTTACCAATGAAGCAAAGGCTGGTTATGGCACACGCATGTCGGCACCAAACTCTTATTGCTGCTGCTGTTTAAGCTCCAAGTCCTGCTTTTGCTTTGATTAATTTCAAGGAAGCCATTTTCCACCTTAGCCAGGGACTACTGACAAAAAAAATGTCATCTGGGCTAATTCTGGCATTTTTATACCATGTGTATTTATTAATTTGCTCCGTCCCTTCTCTGAAATACACTTTACTAAATCACACAACAATCTCTTTGTATTTAACATTGTGCTCAATTTGTCCATATGTCCAGATGATCGTGCACATTTTCAGTTTCCTGCATTCTTGGGACAGAAGGGAAGCTTCAGCCGTCTGCCAGAGCTGGTACCAAGCTAGCCAAGACCCCCGGTTTCAGGTGTGTGTGTGATGTGTGTGTGTGTGTGTGTGTGTGTGTGTGTGTGCTGTGTGTGTGTGTGTGTGTGCGTGCGTGCGTGCGTGCGTGTGTGTGTGTGTGTGTGTGTGTGTGTGTGTGTGTGTGTGTGTGTGTGTGTGTGTGTGTGTGTGTACAGGGTCTGCCCTAGCCTTTTTTGTCCAAGGCAAGATTAGCAGAAGAGATCCCTCCTTTTGCCAACATGCCACAACATTACTTTGCAAATTCCCCTTACTTCTACACACACACACACACACACACACACACACACACACACACACACACACACACACACACACACACACACACACACACACACACACACACACACACACACTTGCCTTAATCAAACATGCTTAATCAAGTCAAAGATTGACCTAACGGATAATAATATCAGCTAGCTAGTTAAAAACCTGTAGCAAATGCAGGCAATATCATATTTACTTGAAGATACTATTAGGATAAGAGGCTTGTGTCTGGGAAATGTCCCACTTTCCCAGTGCTTGCATCTAAGCAACCAGTATATGAGAGGCAGGGACTAATGATCAAAATTAACAGACTGATAGATCGTCTTTGGTCTGAAGTCTGTGTGTGTGTTTCTGTGTGTCTGTGATTGATTGCGTGTGTGTTTTCTATGATTAATGTGTGTGTTTGTAGGAGTGTATTGTGTGTGTAGTTGTGTACAGGGTCTCCCCTAGCCTTTTTTGGTAGTGTGGTTCACACACACACACACACACACACACACACACACACACACACACACACACACACACACACACACACACACACACACACACACACACACACACACTTGCCTTAATCAAACATGCTTAATCAAGTCACACACTTGCCTGAATCAAACATGCCTAATCAAGTCAAAGATTGACCTAACCGATAATAATATCCGCTAGTTAGTTAGAATAGAATAGAATAGAAAGCCTTTTATTGTCATTGCACGAGTCAAGTACAAGGACATTTTTAAATAACAGCTAAGCCTATGTGATTTGAGAAAACATTGGAAATAAGGTTGCTTTCAAGTGTCACCCTCTGGGCCTTTGGTTTGCTGAAGTGGTATGACAATATGTTTGTTTCTAAAAATCAGTCAAGCAGTCCGTGAAGCAATCAGCGGCCTTTTGTTCTGCAGAAGAACGTGAGCTTCCAGTTCCCTGCGTCGGCGTCCGCCGTGGCTGTGATCCGGCATCTGGGTCGCGGGTCTCGCTGCAGTCTGGTCATCAGCCAGCTGGATGGATCCAGCCTGTCAAAGACGCTGCTCACAGAGGTACCGGCGTCCTGGCCTGGTGTTCACCACATTGAGAACCTCATACAGAGCTCAACAGGGCTTACTTTTAGTTTTTATTATTATGTGTGTGTGTGTGTGTGTGTGTGTGTGTGTGTGTGTGTGTGTGTGTGTCTGTGTGTGTGTGTGTGTGTGTGTGTGTGTGTGTGTGTGTGTTTGGGATTGTTTTTTTTCGGGTTAGAATAATATGAATGGTGTGTTTTTGTGTTTGGATTTAGGGTCAAGTCATGGTTTGGTTTTAGACCTAGGGCTTTGTAAAGTGGTGAGGATACAGGTTATTATATTACTATTGTTAAACTCCACTGTTGTAGCACACATCAAAAATGCACATCAGTTTGGGTTCATTCCCTCCTCCAACCCCCCCCAGGTGGGCCATTGGCTGGGCCCCACCCTGGAGGGCTTGTCCCTGCCTGGGGCCAGCCTGACGGAGTCCTCCTTGCTGGCCCTGCTGCCTCGCCTCTCCAGCCTGCGACGTCTGGACCTCAGCGGCCTGGACAGCCTCTTCATGTCCGGGGCCTTCCTGTCCAGGGAGGAGCAGCGGGATCAGGTCTGTGCGCTACGGAGCTCATGGATCTCCTTTTTTTCGTACAAATTGCAAACTTTACTAAAGTGCACGCACGTTTTGGGCAAGGCAAGGCGACTTTATTCATATAGCACTTTTCATACACATAGGCAGACTCAAAGTGCTTCACAAATAAACATTTTCATACAATAAAATTGATTAAAAAATAATTAATAGAAAAGAAAACATATGCAAAAATTTGTAAAATAGGTATAAAGTAGAGCTGTCAAGCGATTAAAATATTTAATCGTGATTAATCGCATTAATGTCATAGTTAACTCTAATTAATCGCGATTAATCGCAAATTATTTTTATATGCTAAATATCCCTTGATTTTTTTGTCCCATAATTCTTCTCATTTTAATTATCATCTTATCAACATGGTGAAGTGCATCGGCTTGCCTTGTGCAAATGATTTTTTATTGATAACAACATTGGCATATACACTGATCAAAACAGGACGATACAAAAAAAGAGCCTATAGTGCAATTAAACGACTGCTTTGAACAAATGTCATTTGAACATAGCTGTCAGGCTACTGATTCTTTGTTTTGAGCCCAAGGAAAAAAAATAAATATATATATATATATTTTTTTTTATAAAATAATTGCGTTAATCGCGCGATAAAAAATTTAACGCCGTTAAATTTGCTTTGAGTTAACGCCGTTAATAACGCGTTTAACTGACAGCTCTAGTATAAAGGCAAAGTTTAAAATGCATTTTAGAGGAAAAAAAAGGTAGTTTTAGTGAGTAGCACGCAGGCTTTAAGTGAGTCACATACCCTGCTGTCCTTTAGTGCCCGTTTAGCACGTAGCCGGAAATCCAGGAAGTGATAAGGTGCACGTATAGCCTACTGACCTTTTAAAGGCACGCTTTATAAAAAATAATACATCCAGGTCACCTCCAGGGCTCCATAGTTCTCCATGCGGGCTCTTAAAGGCTTGGTTATGGACGGTCCCACATTCACGCAACGCAATGAGCACGCAGTCCCTTCGCGTAGTCCTGAACCTTTATGGTTCTGCGTCGGATTTACGCGTCGCTGTGCATGTCCGTGGTAAAGAGAGAACAAATAGTTGTTCTTTGTCTGTTACATGTACTTACAATTGGTCTACGGCCAGAAGTTTTGATTATGACATTTATTCTAGCAACTTGAAAGTTGAATACGACTCAAACAATGTGCAACAAAAACAAGATGCTGCTGGCTGGTCGTCGTTGCTCATTCTGGTCATTAGGGTTAGTCTATGATGACCGGACACAAACGTCTCCACTTTTTACAGATTACTCGCGAGGAATGCTATTACTGTCTTTGATGAAGGCTATCAAAGACATGTTCTGTCTTCGATTTTTTAACATACAAAGCGAATTGCCGGAAAATGATGTAGTAAGCGAAGCGGACCAATCGCAGCCCTGGCGTGTGCGTCGCATCGATGCACGGTTACCATTTTTGAGAAGCACACGTCAGGCCCTTGTGGTGGACGCAAGGTGGGTCCGCTGCGTAGCCGTGGGACCGCGATCAGCCCCTTTAACGCCGCGGCTCATTGACGACATTGCTTTGCTCCCGGGTCCCAGGTGCGCTCTGCGCTGTGTGGCCTGGAGGAGCTGGACCTCTCTCACCTGCGCTACCTGTCGGACCTCACCTTCAACCGGCTGACCTACTGCACGCCCCGCCTGCGCCGCCTGGCGCTGGCCGGCTGCCACATCGCCTTCGAGTTCGACCCGTACCGGGGCTACCCCGCGGGGGGCGCCCGGGACTCGTCGGCGCTGCTCTCCCTGAGGAACCTGCGGCGGCTGCTGGCGGAGCAGAGCTCCACGCTGACGGCTCTGGACCTCAGCAGGACCTCCATCACACCCCAGTCGCTACGCACCGTGGCTCAGGTAGGGGGCACTGCTGGGGCCGGCGGGACCACTACCACTTTACTTAAAGCTATTAAAGGGCTTGTGTCGCGCCACCAGGTGTGGGTGTTATTTAGATGGTGCAAGCCGTTGGAAAATCATTCCTTCCCTGTAGTTTCCCTCCCGACCACAAGTGGGCGTGTCCACCTAGATGTGCGCTGGATAGATCAGTCTTCCAGCCTACCCAGTGGACTGGGTAGGCTGGAAACGTTGCTCGTCCATCCTTCATGTATCTGATTATGGTCCCACGTTCACTAGTGATGTCACTATGGCACAGGGAAGGAACGCTTTTCCAACGGCTCGTAACAGCTAATCACACCCACACCTGGTGGCGTGACATGGTTCCTTTCACATAAGACCCAAGAGATTCCTCTCGCAGTCTCTCTCACGGTTTATTGTTTGATTGTATTGCATATCATTCACATATGTCACGTAACCCTTAGCTCTTTCTGTTTTTCTCTCCCTCTCTCCCCCATCTCTCCTTTCTCTCTCTCTCTCTCTCTCTCCCCTCCCTCCCTCTCTCCCCCCCTCTCTCTCCCCTGCCTCCCTCCCTCTCACTCTCTCCCCCCCCCTCCCTCTCCCCCCTGCCTCTCCCCCCCCCTCTCTGTCCCCCCCCCTCTCTCTCTCTCTCTCTCTCTCTCTGTCTCTCTCTCTCCCCCCTCCCCCCCCTCTCTCCCTCTCCTCTCCCCCCTCTCTCTCTCCCTCCCTCCCCCCCTCTCTCCCCCTCCCCCCCTCCCTCCCCCTCTCTCTCCCCCCTCCCCCTCTCCCTCCCCCTCTCTCCTCCCCCCCTCTCTCCCTCCCCTCTCCCCCCCCTCTCTCCCCCCCCCTCCCTCCCCCTCCCCTCTCCCCTCTCTCCCCTCCCTCCCTCCCTCTCTCTCTCTCCCCCTCTCTCTCTCCCCCCTCTCTATCTCCCCTCCCTCTCCCCCCTCCCCCTCCCCTCCCCCTCCCTCTCTCCCCCCTCCCCCTCTCCCTCCCCCTCTCTCCCTCCCCCTCTCTCCCCCTCCCTCCCTCCCCCTCTCTCTCCCCCCCCCTCCCTCCCCCTCTCTCCCCCTGCCAGGTGGAGGGCCTCCGTCTGGAGGAGCTGAGCCTCCAGGGCTGTAAGGAGCTGACGGACTACTCTGTGGAGGTCCTCCTGCAGCACCAGCCCGGCCTGCTCAGGCTGGACCTGAGTGGCTGCACCGAGCTCACCAGCCGGGGCCTGCAGGCGGTGTCCCGGGCCCTGAAGGGCCTCCAGCACCTCTCCATGTGCCGCGACTGGAGGATCACCGATAAAGGTACGGGGCCGAACTCTCAAAACCAAAATATTTTCTTCAAGTATAATTATTTAAAACTTCAAGGCAAAGTATATTAACTAAAAAATATCATGGACATAATGCTGCGAGGTGACCTACCGTTCCGAGGGCTAAATCGATTTCTGTCCGTTAAGGCTTAGTTATGTTCCGATGTCGATTCAACGCAGGGGGGTTCACGGACCCGTTACGTCCTTGCGGCCGGACGTGTGCATCACTAAAAGTGTAACCTTGCGTCAAGCAACGCCGCAGCAAGGGGCTGTGATTGGTCCGCTCACTAAGACACGACGCAGAACCAAAACAGGTTCAAGACTGCGTCGAAGCGTCTGCGTGCTCATTGCTTTGCGTCGACGAGGAACCATAAGCGCGTACTACCACAGTGGCAGAAGATCCAAACGGACCATTTGGGTAGTTAATTATACAACATGTATGTATTCTGTATGATTTAACATAGAGGATTCTACATGCACACGACACCATCACCGGTGTGTGCGTGACGTGTGTGAAGGGATGTGTTTGATACATAGACGTCGTAGTGTCGTATTCAAGAGGAAGTTGGCAACATCCTGAAAGTCGAAGTGAAACCGCGGTGTGGTATGGTACGTGGCATGGTGCGTGGGGTATCAAACTTGCGGCCTGTGTGCTCCCCAGGTGTGGCCGAGCTGGCGTCCATGCCGTCACTGAAGAGCCTGGAGCTGTCCGAGTGTACCCACCTGACTGGGGCCCCGCTGGTCAAGGGCCTCTCGGGCCCCAGGGCGGCCCATCTGGAGAGTCTGGCCCTCAGGAGCTGCACCAGCATCAGAGTCAGTCACCCTTGGGGGGGGGGGGGGGGGGGGGAACCTACCTTATTTGTGTGTTGTTTTTGCTTTGTCAGCTTCGGCAAATATGCGAAACATGTGTTTATTTTCCAGGCTCTATTTAAATGACTTGGATCGAGAGGCAGTAGTACAGAGTGGGTCAATTCAGAGAGTTCATCGACCAGGCTTCCGCTCCACCTCTCTACTCCGTTCCCCTTTCTCCCTCTCCCTCCCTCCCTCTCTATATCCTCTTTTGCTCTCTTGGTCTCTCTATCACTTTCGCTTAATTTTGTCTCTCTCTCCGTGTCCCTTTCTTTCTCTGTCTCCTTCTATCATCTTTCCCGTCTCTCTCTCTCTCTCTCTCTCTCTCTCTCTCTCTCTCTCTCTCTCCGTCCGACCCTTTCAAGTTTCAAGATTCAAAGGGCTTTATTGGCATGGAAATACTTTTACAATGCCCAAAAATACAATAGAAAAAGCACAAAATCTCTAACACTCTCTCACTCTCTCTCTCACTCTCTGTCTGTCTGTCTGTCTGTCTGTCTGTCTGTCTGTCTGTCTGTCTGTCTGTCTGTCTGTCTGTCTGTCTGTCTGTCTGTCTGTCTGTCTGTCTGTCTGTCTGTCTGTCTGTCTCTCTCTCTCTCTCTCTCTCTCTCTCTCTCTCTCTCTCTCTCTCTCTCTCTCTCTCTCTCTCTCTCTCTCTCTCTCTCTCTCTCTCTCTCTCTCTCTCTCTCTCTCTCTCTCTCTCTCTCTCTCTCTCTCTCTCCCCCTCCCTCTCTCTTTCTCTCTCTCTCTCTCTCTCTCTCCCCCTCCCTCCCTCCATCCCTCTCGTCAGGATGTGGAGATGTCCTCCTTGGCCCAGCTGTGTGGCGGCAGCCTGCAGCAGCTGGACCTGACCTCGTGCGTCTACCTGACGGACCTCTCTGTGAACGCCATCGCCACCTACCTGCACCGGCTGGTGGTGCTGCGGCTGGGCTGGTGCAAGGAGATCACCGACTGGGGACTGCTGGGGCAGAAGACCCCCACCAGAGAGAGAGAGTCAGAGGGGGAGACGGTGAGAGAGAGTGGGGAGCCAGAGGGGGATGGATGGCGGAAGGGAGAGAAGGTTGGAGGGGAGGGAGGGAGAGGGAGAGAGGAAGGAGAGAGAGGAGGGCGGGTGTGAGGGAGGTTATGGGGGAGAGAAGGAGGGAGGGAGGGAGGGAGGGAGGAGAGAGAGGAAGGAGAGAGAGGAGAGCTGAGGTGAGGGAGGTTATGGGGGAGAGAAGGAGGGAGGGAGGGAGGGAGGGAGGAGAGAGAGGAAGGCTGGTGTGAGGGAGGTTATGGGGGAGAGAAGGAGGGAGGGAGGGAGGGAAGAGAGAGGAGGGCGGGTGTGAGGCAGGTTATGGGGGGAGAGGGTGAGAAGGAGGGAGGGAGGGATGCAGGGAGATGCAGCAGCAGAATAACGGGATTAACCGCAGGCCCCTTCACCACCACCAGGGTCCCTGCTTCACCAGGACCTTCGGCAACATGGGCTTCTTCCGGCCCCCCAAGAGTCCGTTCCCGGTGCGGCCCGTGGCGGGGGAGCCCCCCCCCCCCGTGGAGCAGAGCGGGGCCGGCCTGCTGGCCCTCAGCCAGCTCCAGGTTCTGGACCTGACCGCCTGCTGCCTGCTCACCGACACCAGCATCGCACAGGTGTGTGTGTGTGTGTGTGTGTGTGTGTGTTTGTCTACTGGCCTCTTTACACTGCCGAGCCGGTTCGGTCGCGGCTCGGCACGCCCGACAATTTCACTGCCTTGCCTGTGTAAAACCAAAGGGGGTAAAATTCCCCAACGTCATGGAGCCGGCTTTCTTGGTTGACTGGAGAAGGCGCGGCTGCGCACGGAGAGTTGACCTCTTTAGATTATTTTAGTAGAATAATCAATTTTGTTATTTTATGATTCAGGAGAATCGCATGCAAGAATGAGTATACATCTGAGTGAAGGCTAAAAACAAGATTAACTATTTCCAAGTGCATAAACGCCAACATATTCTTTATTTTGCTGACCACTTGCTTGTAAAATACGTCATTCTCGTAGTTCGCACCATCTTTCCCTGTCTTTCGTTTAATGCGACTGCATCGCCTTCGCTCACATGATCTGCAGCTCACGGATTTCACTTTCTCTCCAGTTAGAACTACTCATGTTGATATCCCTGCGTTGTCTCTGTTGTAGAGACAACACAGCAACTGATTGGTCCGATCAGCGAACAGAGGGAGTGGCTGAGAACAATGACGTTAAAGTCAGCTCTCGTCTTCATGCACAGTGTTTGGTTTGTTTACAGCCTGCGCGCAACGTGATTCCCGACCAAACATTAGCGATTGGTTATGGCAGATCCAGAGTGGCACTGGGCAGATCCAATAGTTTTTAACCAGATGAGAGTCTGGTAGGACCAGGCTAAATGTGTGTTCTAGCTCAAGCCGGCGATTCACCTCGGGAGCAAAAACGCGCAGACCATGCCGGGAAAAAGGGCATATTTGGCAGTGTAAAAACATCTTGTGGGTGTGTTTGTGTTCTTGTTTCTCTGTGTTTGTCTGTTTGTGTCTGTGCATGTGTGTGTTTTTGTCTGTTTGTTTCTATGTATGTGTGCGTGTGTTTGTTTGTGTGTGTGTGTGTGTGTGTTTTTGTTTTCTATGTGTGTTTCTGTGTGTGTGTTAGTTTGTGTGTGTGTGTGTGTGTCTTAAATCTGTCTCTTTGTATGGTTGCTCACTCAGCCGGGCTGCTGTTGCTTACACCTCATGATCACCCAGAATTGCCGATGCGATCGTAAAACCTTTCAGGCTTTGAATAGATTTGAATGTAAAGTGCGAACCAACAACTGTTGGTCTGTTGCGTACTTTCTGCTGTGAATCCCGGATTACTAAAGAAATGATCTCGGATCGCGCAGGGCTACTATGTTATCGCACGTATTCTACTAAAGTGAAACTAATCAGGCTGAGTGGATGAAGAGTCCAGAAGGGGATTTTATTAAATGTTTTTCTACATTTTTGCTACTTCTTTTTTATTGTTATATTATATATATATATATATATATATATATATATATATATATATATATATATATATATATATATATATATATATATATATATATATATATATATATATATATATATATATATATATATATATATTTACAGTTGACAGCTGGCCTTACACATTCCTTCCCATCTTACCTTATCTGGTCTCATGTTGTGTTAGGTGCTGTGTCATCCAGAACTCCAACGCTTGTCTCTGTCTCTACTGACCGAGATCAGCGACGCCAGCCTGGCCGCGGTCGCCAGGAACTGCCCCAGCCTGACCAGTCTTTCACTCAGCCACTGTAGACGAATCACAGATGCAGGGGTAGCCAAGGCCACGCCCTACTTGGGCAGACTGCAGCACCTCTCGCTCTCACACTGTGAGAACCTCACAGACAGGTAGACGCACACACGCACGCACGCACGCATGCACGCACGCACGCACGCACGCACGCACGCACACACACACACACACACACACACACACACACACACACACACACACACACGCCTCTAGTTCTCATACAGGTACGCACGCACGCACACACAACTCTACCACTCATACAGGTACACACAACTCTACTTTTAGACATTTCATCTCTTCTCCTCTCTCCCGCTTTATTCTCACATATTCTCCTATCTCCAACTTCTCTTCTCTCCTCATATATTCTGATCTCTCGTCATCTATTCTCCCCTGCCCCTTTTTTCTGATCTCTTCTCATTTGTCCTCTCTTCTTATCTATCCCCATCTGTCCTCTCTCCTCATCTCTCCTTATCTCTCCTCACCTCCCTTCATCTCTTCTCATCTGTCCTCTCTTCTGATCTCTCCTCATCTCTCCTCATCCTCTCTCCTCATCTGTCCTCTCTTCTGGTCTCTCCTCATCCCTCATCCTCTCTTCTCATCTGTCCTCTCTTCTGGTCTCTCCTCCTCTCTCCTCACCTCTCATCCCCTCTTCTCATCTGTCCTCTCTTCTGGTCTCTCCTCATCCCTCATCCTCTCTTCTCATCTGTCCTCTCTCCTCATCTCTCCTCACCTCTCTTCATCTCTCCTCATCTCTCCTCATCTCTCCTCACCTCTCTTCATCTCTCCTCATCTCTCCTCACCTCTCTTCATCTCTCCTCACCTCTCTTCATCTCTACTCATCTCTCCTCACCTCTCTTCATCTCTTCTCATCGGTCCTCTCTTCTGGTCTCTCCTCATCTCTCCTCATCTCTCCTCATCTCCCTTCATCCCTCCTCTCCTCCGATCTCTCCTATCTTCTGATCTCCTCTGATCTCTCCTCCCTTGCGTCCTCCAGATCCCTGCTGTGCCTGGTGCAGCACTGCAGGAGGTTGAGGACTCTGGACGTCTCGGTGTGCAAAGGAATCTCCATCAGCGCCGTGGACCGCCTCCACTCACAACTCACCTTCTTGGAAAATGTCAACTGCCGTTTTGTGGGCGGGGTTGACCTCACTCTTACCCTTTGATTGGCCAGCTCCCGTTGTATTTATTTTTTCTTCTAGCTATTCAGGGTCACAACAAAACTCTCTTCCGCTCCAGAATTGAATTTGTCTGAGTTTCTAGGTAAAAAAAATAATGGCGAAATGTAATCATCTTTTTGTGGAATTTACAACTAAAGTAAGACATATTTTTTAACTTTTTCTTATTATTGAAGAAAAATTAAATTCAAACTATTTTTTTAAATTGAAAGTGGTTAGAATGCTCAAGCTAGCAAAATCATACAATATGGTAGGTTTCCGCGAACCACCAAAACCTGGAAAGTCAGAAAAATTTGTAAAGCCTGTAGCTGTGCTTTTGAGCTCATGTATGGCTTATGTCTTATTTATTGTTAATTAACGGTTAATATAATAAACACATTGCACACTGACGGTTGAGTCAACCATGCAAGGCGACAGCCAGCTCGTCAGGAGCAGTTATGATTAAGTGTCTTGCTCAGGGACACATCAACACACAGCTAGGAGGCGCTGGGGATCGAACTAGCAACCTTTCGGTTACAAGAGAACTGCTCTGACTCCTGAGCAAAGCCGACTCTATTTTAATATAAAATTATATCGGAAGAATAAATATTTCAAGCGATCTGCAGCAAACCAGAGCATAAACCACCAGACCAGTATCAACTAGTACGTATAAATAATAATAATAATAATAATTGATCAGTTTTTATAACTCTTTTATAAATACTCAAAGATGCTTTACAAATAAGAAAGGAATACATACAGACAGTACAGACAATCAAACAAAAGGGAAAAAATAAAGAACACCACAACAATAGGCAACACATTAAGAGAGTGGGAGAGAGTGGAAGATGGCGGAGGATGATTTGTCAAATGTTGTAGGGGTAACACAACACCCTTGTGTTTTTTTTCATGACGACCAATAAAAAACAACAGTGATACCCTTTATGTTTTTTTTTCATGACGACCAATAAAAAACGACAGTGTCACCCCTCATGTTTCATTTGATAAAAACGACAGTGTTACCCCTTATGTTTTTTTTCCCATGATGACTGATGAAAAACAACAGTGTTACCCCTTATATTTTATTTGACAGGGACAATCTTTTTTTTTTTTTCAAATATGTTTTTTTTCATGAAGACCAATAAATACGACAGTGTTACCCCTTATGTTTTTATTCATGACGACCAATAAAAAAACAACAATGTTACCCATTATGTTTTCTTTCATGAAGACCAATAAAATTCAACAGTGTTACCCCTTATGTTTTTTTCATGACGACCAAAGAAAAACGACAGTATCACCCCTCATATTTCATTTGATAAAAACGACAGTGTTACCCCCTATGTTTTAATTGATAAACATCAACAGTGTTACCCCTTATGTTTTTTTTCATGACGACCAATAAAAAACGACAGTGTTACCCCTTATGTTTTTTTCATGACGACCGATAAAAAACAACAGTGTTGTCCCTTATGTTTTTTTTCATGACGACCAATAAAAAACAACAGTGTTACCCCTTATGTTTTTTTTCATGACGACCAAAGAAAAACGACAGTGTCATCCCTTATGTTTTTTTTCATGACGACCAATAAAAAAACAACAGTGTTACCCATTATGGTTTTTTTCATGACGACCAATAAAAAACAACAGTGTTACCCATTATGTTTTTTTCATGACGACCAATAAAAAACAACAGTGTTACCCCTTATGTTTTTTTTCAAGAGGACCAATAAAAAACAACAGTGTTACCCCTTATGTTTTTTTTCATGACGACCAATAAAAAAACAACAGTGTCACCCCTCATGTTTCATTTGATAAAAACGACAGTGTTACCCCTTATGTTTTTTTTCCCATGATGACTGATGAAAAACAACAGTGTTACCCCTTATATTTTATTTGACAGGGACAATTTTTTTTTTTTTTTCAAATGTTTTTTTTCATGACGACCAATAAATACGACAGTGTTACCCCTTAAGTTTTTATTCATGACGACCAATAAAAAAACAACAGTATTACCCATTATGTTTTGTTTCATGAAGACCAATAAAATATAACAGTGTTACCCCTTATGTTTTTTTCATGACGACCAATAAAAAAACAACAGTGTCACCCCTCATGTTTCATTTGATAAAAACGACAGTGTTACCCCTTATGTTTTTTTTCCCATGATGACTGATGAAAAACAACAGTGTTACCCCTTATATTTTATTTGACAGGGACAATTTTTTTATTTTTTTCAAATATGATTTTTTCATGACGACCAATAAAATACGACAGTGTAACCCCTTATGTTTTTTAATCATGATGACCAATAAAAAACAACAGTGTTACCCCTTATGTTTTTATTCATGACGACCATAAAAAAACAACAGTGTTACCCATTATGTTTTTTTTCATGAAGACCAATAAAAAACAACAGTGTTACCCCTTATGTTTTTTTTCATGACGACCAATAAAAAACAACAGTGTTACCCCTTATGTTTTTATTCATGACGACCAATAAAAAAACAAGAGTGTTACCCATTATGGTTTTTTTCATAACGACCAATAAAAAACAACAGTGTTACCCCCTTATGTTTTTATTCATGACGACCAATAAAAAAACAACAGTGTTACCCAACATGTTTTTTTTCATGAAGACTAATAAAAAACAACAGTGTTACCCCTTATGTTTTTATTCATGACGACCATAAAAAAACAACAGTGTTACCCATTATGTTTTTTTTCATGAAGACCAATAAAAAACAACAGTGTTACCCCTTATGTTTTTTTTCATGACGAACATAAAAAACAACAGTGTTACCCCTTATGGTTTTTTTCATGACGACCAAAGAAAAACGACAGTGTCACCCATCATATTTCATTTGATAAAAATGACAGTGTTACCTCCTATGTTTTAATTGATAAACATCAACAGTGTTACCCCTTATGTTTTTTTCATGACGACCAATAAAAAACGACAGTGTTACCCCTTATGTTTTTTTCATGACGACCGATAAAAAACAACAGTGTTGTCCCTTATGTTTTTTTTCATGACGACCAATAAAAAACAACAGTGTTGCCCCTTATGTTTTTTTTCATGACGACCAAAGAAAAACGACAGTGTCACCCCTTATGTTTTTATTCATGACGACCAATAAAAAAACAACAGTGTTACCCAATATGTTTTTTTTCATGAAGACTAATAAAAAACAACAGTGTTACCCCTTATGTTTTTATTCATGACAACCATAAAAAAACAACAGTGTTACCCATTATGTTTTTTTTCTTGAAGACCAATAAAAAACAAGTGTTACCCCTTATGTTTTTTTTCATGACGAACATAAAAAACAACAGTGTTACCGCTTATGGTTTTTTTCATGGCGACCATTAAAAACGACAGTGTTTTATTTCATGAAGACCAATAAAATACAACAGTGTTACCCCTTATGTTTTTTTCATGACGACCAATAAAAAAACAACGATGTTACCCCTTATGGTTTTTTTCATGACGACCAAAGAAAAACGACAGTGTCACCCATCATATTTCATTTGATAAAAATGACAGTGTTACCCCCTATGTTTTAATTGATAAAAATCAACAGTGTTACCCCTTATGTTTTTTTTCATGACGACCAATAAAAAACGACAGTGTTACCCCTTATGTTTTTTTCATGACGACCGATAAAAAACAACAGTGTTGTCCCTTATGTTTTTTTTCATGACGACCAATAAAAAACAACAGTGTTGCCCCTTATGGTTTTTTTTATGACGACCAAAGAAAAACGACAGTGTCACCCCTTATGTTTTTATTCATGACGACCAATAAAAAAACAACAGTGTTACCCATTAGTACCCCTTAAGTTTTTATTTATGACGACCAATAAAAAAACAACAGTATTACCCATTATGTTTTGTTTCATGAAGACCAATAAAATATAACAGTGTTACCCCTTTTGTTTTTTTCATGACGACCAATAAAAAAACAACAGTGTCACCCCTCATGTTTCATTTGATAAAAACGACAGTGTTACCCCTTATGTTTTTTTTCCCATGATGACTGATGAAAAACAACAGTGTTACCCCTTATATTTTATTTGACAGGGACAATTTTTTTTTTTTTTTCAAATGTTTTTTTTCATGACGACCAATAAATACGACAGTGTTACCCCTTAAGTTTTTATTCATGACGACCAATAAAAAAACAACAGTATTACCCATTATGTTTTGTTTCATGAAGACCAATAAAATATAACAGTGTTACCCCTTATGTTTTTTTCATGACGACCAATAAAAAAACAACAGTGTCACCCCTCATGTTTCATTTGATAAAAACGACAGTGTTACCCCTTATGTTTTTTTTCCCATGATGACTGATGAAAAACAACAGTGTTACCCCTTATATTTTATTTGACAGGGACAATTTTTTTATTTTTTTCAAATATGATTTTTTCATGACGACCAATAAAATACGACAGTGTAACCCCTTATGTTTTTTAATCATGATGACCAATAAAAAACAACAGTGTTACCCCTTATGTTTTTATTCATGACGACCATAAAAAAACAACAGTGTTACCCATTATGTTTTTTTTCATGAAGACCAATAAAAAACAACAGTGTTACCCCTTATGTTTTTTTTCATGACGACCAATAAAAAACAACAGTGTTACCCCTTATGTTTTTATTCATGACGACCAATAAAAAAACAAGAGTGTTACCCATTATGGTTTTTTTCATAACGACCAATAAAAAACAACAGTGTTACCCCCTTATGTTTTTATTCATGACGACCAATAAAAAAACAACAGTGTTACCCAACATGTTTTTTTTCATGAAGACTAATAAAAAACAACAGTGTTACCCCTTATGTTTTTATTCATGACGACCATAAAAAAACAACAGTGTTACCCATTATGTTTTTTTTCATGAAGACCAATAAAAAACAACAGTGTTACCCCTTATGTTTTTTTTCATGACGAACATAAAAAACAACAGTGTTACCCCTTATGGTTTTTTTCATGACGACCAAAGAAAAACGACAGTGTCACCCATCATATTTCATTTGATAAAAATGACAGTGTTACCTCCTATGTTTTAATTGATAAACATCAACAGTGTTACCCCTTATGTTTTTTTCATGACGACCAATAAAAAACGACAGTGTTACCCCTTATGTTTTTTTCATGACGACCGATAAAAAACAACAGTGTTGTCCCTTATGTTTTTTTTCATGACGACCAATAAAAAACAACAGTGTTGCCCCTTATGTTTTTTTTCATGACGACCAAAGAAAAACGACAGTGTCACCCCTTATGTTTTTATTCATGACGACCAATAAAAAAACAACAGTGTTACCCAATATGTTTTTTTTCATGAAGACTAATAAAAAACAACAGTGTTACCCCTTATGTTTTTATTCATGACAACCATAAAAAAACAACAGTGTTACCCATTATGTTTTTTTTCTTGAAGACCAATAAAAAACAAGTGTTACCCCTTATGTTTTTTTTCATGACGAACATAAAAAACAACAGTGTTACCGCTTATGGTTTTTTTCATGGCGACCATTAAAAACGACAGTGTTTTATTTCATGAAGACCAATAAAATACAACAGTGTTACCCCTTATGTTTTTTTCATGACGACCAATAAAAAAACAACGATGTTACCCCTTATGGTTTTTTTCATGACGACCAAAGAAAAACGACAGTGTCACCCATCATATTTCATTTGATAAAAATGACAGTGTTACCCCCTATGTTTTAATTGATAAAAATCAACAGTGTTACCCCTTATGTTTTTTTTCATGACGACCAATAAAAAACGACAGTGTTACCCCTTATGTTTTTTTCATGACGACCGATAAAAAACAACAGTGTTGTCCCTTATGTTTTTTTTCATGACGACCAATAAAAAACAACAGTGTTGCCCCTTATGGTTTTTTTTATGACGACCAAAGAAAAACGACAGTGTCACCCCTTATGTTTTTATTCATGACGACCAATAAAAAAACAACAGTGTTACCCATTAGTACCCCTTAAGTTTTTATTTATGACGACCAATAAAAAAACAACAGTATTACCCATTATGTTTTGTTTCATGAAGACCAATAAAATATAACAGTGTTACCCCTTTTGTTTTTTTCATGACGACCAATAAAAAAACAACAGTGTCACCCCTCATGTTTCATTTGATAAAAACGACAGTGTTACCCCTTATGTTTTTTTTCCCATGATGACTGATGAAAAACAACAGTGTTACCCCTTATATTTTATTTGACAGGGACAATTTTTTTATTTTTTTCAAATATGATTTTTTCATGACGACCAGTAAAATACGACAGTGTTACCCCTTATGTTTTTAATCATGATGACCAATAAAAAAACAACAGTGTTACCCATTAGTACCCCTTAAGTTTTTATTCATGACGACCAATAAAAAAACAACAGTATTACCCATTATGTTTTGTTTCATGAAGACCAATAAAATATAACAGTGTTACCCCTTTTGTTTTTTTCATGACGACCAATAAAAAAACAACAGTGTCACCCCTCATGTTTCATTTGATAAAAACGACAGTGTTACCCCTTATGTTTTTTTTCCCATGATGACTGATGAAAAACAACAGTGTTACCCCTTATATTTTATTTGACAGGGACAATTTTTTTATTTTTTTCAAATATGATTTTTTCATGACGACCAATAAAATACGACAGTGTTACCCCTTATGTTTTTAATCATGATGACCAATAAAAAACAACAGTGTTGCCCCTTATGTTTTTATTCATGACGACCAATAAAAAAACAACAGTGTTACCCAATATGTTTTTTTTCATGAAGACCAATAAAAAACAACAGTGTTACCCCTTATGTTTTCATTCATGACGACCATAAAAAAACAACAGTGTTACCCATTATGTTTTTTTTCATGAAGACCAATAAAAAACAACAGTGTTACCCCTTATGTTTTTTTTCATGACGACCAATAAAAAACAACAGTGTTACCCCTTATGGTTTTTTTCATGACGACCAAAGAAAAACGACAGTGTCACCCCTTATGTTTTTTTTCATGACGACCAATAAAAAACAACAGTGTTACCCCTTATGTTTTTATTCATGACGACCAATAAAAAAACAACAGTGTTACCCATTATGGTTTTTTTCATGACGACCAATAAAAAACAACAGTGTTACCCCCTTATGTTTTTATTCATGACGACCATAAAAAAACAACAGTGTTACCCATTATGTTTTTTTTCATGAAGACCAATAAAAAACAACTTTGTTACCCCTTATGTTTTTTTTCATGACGAACATAAAAAACAACAGTGTTACCCCTTATGGTTTTTTTCATGAAGACCAATAAAAAACAAGTGTTACCCCTTATGTTTTTTTTCATGACGAACATAAAAAACAACAGTGTTACCCCTTATGGTTTTTTTCATGACGACCATTAAAAACGACAGTGTTTTATTTCATGAAGACCAATAAAATACAACAGTGTTACCCCTTATGTTTTTTTCATGACGACCAATAAAAAAACAACAGTGTTACCCCTTATGGTTTTTTTCATGACGACCAAAGAAAAACGACAGTGTCACCCATCATATTTCATTTGATAAAAATGACAGTGTTACCCCCAATGTTTTAATTGATAAACATCAACAGTGTTACCCCTTATGTTTTTTTTCATGACGACCAATAAAAAACGAGTGTTACCCCTTATGTTTTTTTCATGACGACCGATAAAAAACAACAGTGTTGTCCCTTATGTTTTTTTTCATGACGACCAATAAAAAACAACAGTGTTACCCATTATGTTTTTTTTCGAAGACCAATAAAAAACAACAGTGTTACCCCTTATGTTTTTTTTATGGTTTTTTTCATGACGACCAAAGAAAAACGACAGTGTCACCCCTTATGTTTTTATTCATGACGACCAATAAAAAAACAACAGTGTTGCCCATTATGGTTTTTTTCTTGACGACCAATAAAAAACAACAGTGTTACCCCTTATGTTTTTTTTCATGACGACCAATAAAAAAACAACAGTGTCAACCCTCATGTTTCATTTGATAAAAACGACAGTGTTGCCCCTTACGTTTTTTTTCCCATGATGACTGATGAAAAACTTTTTTTTTTTTTTTCAAATATGTTTTTTTTCATGACGACCAATAAAATACGACAGTGTTACCCCTTATGTTTTTATTCATGACGACCAATAAAAAACAACAGTGTTACCCCTTATGTTTTTATTCATGACGACCAATAAAAAAACAACAGTGTTACCCAATATGTTTTTTTTCATGAAGACCAATAAAAAACAACAGTGTTACCCCTTATGTTTTTATTCATGACGACCATAGAAAAACAACAGTGTTACCCATTATGTTTTTTTTCATGAAGACCAATAAAAAACAACAATGTTACCCCTTATGTTTTTTATCATGACGAACATAAAAAACAACGGTGTTACCCCTTATTTTTTTTTTCATGACGACCATTAAAAACGACAGTTTTTTATTTCATGATGACCAATAAAAAACAACAGTGTTACCCCTTTTGTTTTTTTTCATGACGACCAAAGAAAAACTACAGTGTTACCCCCTATGTTTTATTTGATGAATATCGACAGTGTTACCCCTTATGTTTATTTCATGACGGCCGATAAAAAACGACAGTTACCCCTCATGTTTTTTCCATGTTGACCAATTAAAAACGACAGGGGGTTAGCTCACAGCTCTCCCCACTTCCCACTGAGATTTGTAATTTAAATATGTCTGTGGTTATGCATGACATAAGTGCAATAGACATGATAGCATTACGTTTCAAATTAAAAATATTGTGTTTTCCACAGAAATTGAGCCTCGGTCGCCAGTGGGTTAGGCAGAGTGCACTCCACTGCACCACTGAGGCGATGACAATACACAATAATCAATCATCAATAAAGAGGATATACATGACATTAAAATGTATGTGTGTATTTCTATTATTTCCCTTATGGTTTTTTCATGACGACTGATAAAAAAACGACAGTGTTACCCCTTATATTTTATTTGACAAAGACAAATATATGCTATCTGTGCGACTTTCGGCCTGTAGCATATAAACAAAATGAAGCAGCTGTCCCAAATTTCTAACTGCATTTGAAGTAGACATTGAGAGTCACAAAAAATGGACGCTATAGGACAGTGATCATGATTTGTCTCATTATCAGAATAACAACAATGGGTCAAATAGCATGGCTGGTGGAATGGCCATGAAGTAGGTCTGTATATGCAGTGTAAGCTTGTCCAGGCCCTGCAAGTCAGGATGAAGGCAATTAATCGGAATGAAAAGCAGGTAAATAGGTAGTGGCCATCCGCAAAATGCACCAGAATACAGGAAATCAAATATATTATATTAAAAAAAAATTATGGGGGGGGGGGGGAGAACAACATATTTGATCGCCAGCCGCCACTGAGAATGACCAATGGAAATAATTCTCTGCAGAATTTGAATTGTGTCATACAAACAAATTGGTCATTTGTTTAGCCAATTCATGTTAAACAATGAGGGTTTTGATTGACCCGATCGGGCCTTTGATCGAGCATTTTTGTTTTTGTTATCATTGCTTTATTGGCCTAATCTGAGGAGAAATCGATGCCATAAACAGAAATTGTATAGGCCTTATTACACGGGTCTTCTCAATGCCGTGGAACGCTCCGTTCATTTGCATGGGTAGTAGGCCTAGTCCGGTAACTTGTCAACCCCAGCGTCTTCGGTTGCTAAGCGACTTCAACGTCTTATAGCAGACTATTTCACTGCTGATCAACACTACGAATGCTGGTAAAGAATAAATTGTAAAAAAACACACCATGTGAAGTTATTTTCCAAATAAGATTTGGAAAGCTTTCGGAGTAGTACAATTTGACTTTTTAATACAGTTAAGCGATAGCCTGGCTCCGCCCGCCTAAGTACTTCCGCTCAATTTGGATTTCCCTTCAGTACTAGAACTTGTACTCTGTACAAATGAAATTAAATGAAGTGAAGTACGAGAGTCTGGTAGAACCAGGCCAGTTAAGCGAGAAAGGCGAAGAAGAATAAGAAGGGGGCGTTCCAGTCTGCGTAAACGGGAACCCCCACCACACGAGAACGCCCAGTTGTGTCTGCAGTGGGATGATATTGCTTGGTGATGGAGGTGAGAAGGTTAGCATCGGCTGAGCGTAGGCGGCGGGTGGGGGAGTGGCGATGGAGGAGATCTGTTATGTACGAGGGTGCAAAGTTGTTTAGCGCTTTGTAGGTGGTGAGGAGGATCTTGAAATTGATGAGTTGTTTTATTGGAAGCCAATGAAGTTTACGAAGGACATAGATATCACACTTTATTAAAATTAAAGGAGTGTGGACTCAAGACACTCAAAAACAAGGTTTAGAATAACTAGCTTTAGCCTACTTTCTTGTCAACAAGAGGATTAACAAACGTCAGGCAAACTAGTAGCTTATAGAGGTGGAGGCAAACAAAGCAAAACGGAGAACATAAATCCAGACAACACAGGTGAAACGAATCAACACAGGTTACAGTAAATTACTAACAGTGCCCCATAATGAGGTGTTCATTGTGGAAGGAGTGTCCCTACATTTGTAGAGAATAATAAAGAAAAAAGAATAAAGCCTAAGAATAACAATAGTTGGGCGCTGCTTGCAGCACTCACTTAAATAGCCACACACACACACACACACACACACACACACACACACACACACACACACACACACACACACACACACACACACACACACACACACACACACACACACACACACACACACACACACACACACACACACACACACACACACACACACACACACACACACACACACACACACACACACACACACACACACACACACACACACACACACACCGAGTTACCAGAAGGGGGCAGTGTAGCACAACGTATATCTCTGAAGAAGGTATGAGATAAAAACAGAAATATTAGAGAAAAAAGACGATCAAAAGAGTTGTTTGCGTATAATTATAGTAGCCTACTTTATTTCTCTGCACCCTAAGTCAAATTAAGTACAGAAGGAGACAGATTCATCTAAATAGGCCAAATCATGAGTGGTTTGTGGGAACAGCAAAGATGACACTATACCTGCCTCAAAGCATGCTCTCATTTAAATGAAGGCGACCAGATTTCAGAAATGAAAACGGGGACATTTGTAGTTTGGCACTCAATATATCAACACAATATTATATGTTATTATTTCTGAAATAAAATAAATGTACATATTTATGTTTTGCCTATTATTATCATGGTTAATGACCCGTAGTAAATATTTTTCTTCGGAGAGACTGCTCACTTCAGCGTCAATGGATGGACCTTAATTGGTCTTCCGGCATCTAGCTGCTTTACAAATTCTACTATGGCGAAGATATGACCAGTCCTTCTCTGCCTCTGATTGGTTTAACTGGACGAGTGTTGGCAACATAACCATACTTGGGTATGTACTTGGTTAGGTTAGGCAACAAATCTATTTATTTAGGTTTGACAACACAACTACTTGGTTAGGTTTATGGAACAAAACTACTAGCATAGGTTCAGGGAACACAACGACTTAGTTATGTTTAGGCAGGTAGGCAAATAACTTAGCCTAACCCTAACCATAACCCGTCTGATTGGTCAGTGTAAAACCATATCAGCTGGACTAGGTCCAGAGTGGTGGAGCAGGACTAGGTGAAGCTCTACCCATTTGTCTCTGCAGTGAAAAGTGATGCCCAAGGGTTTACAATGATGTGTTTTCAGCAAACAAGCCAAAGTAGGCTTCTCGAATATGGTATTCTATATTCTGTATTGATCACCCATTGTTTATGACTATTTGTGCCTGCTGTTGGTATAGGCTATAAGTCGATAAATAGACCCTCTCATGTCTATCTGATGAGTTTGTGTCCTAGCCTATCAGATAGATAGGAGACTATGTACCAACTACTTCAAAATGTATATTTACGAGCAAGCTACAACTTTTGGACTTTAAAAAAAATCTGAATGAGTACATTTTAAGAATCATGGACATTTCCGGGTACAACTCCAGCCAGTGTTGCCAGATCGGATTGGCAATTTCAAACCCAACCGTCTAAAACTGCCCAATCAACCAAAAACCCAGCCAAAACCCATATTGCCAGAAAACCGATTCCATGGACTTTTGCAAACTGCCAATACGCATTTAACACCTAAATGCGACCTCATAATTAACTATAATGTTATGTGGTCCCAGAAACATCTCTCTATCTCTCACACACATGCACGCACATTGAGTTTGGTGGCAAGAATACACTGACAGTTGCAGAAGATGTGTCTAACATCGGCAGATGAGCTGACATTACACACAACACAACACTCAAAATAGGCATGTCAATGGCCAATGTGTGAGCCCAATAAACACCTGGGTGTAATCACGGTACCCTGAAAACTATGGGGTGCCTTTTTCAAACTTTTGCTGCTCAAAACTTTGCTCCACTTGTTCCAGATTTAGCTCTAGGTTTTTTAGTTTTTCCCAGATTTAGCAAGTAAACACCCTTCCACAATACACTGAAGTTTTCAAGTCACTTATTCACATAAGATATTTTTTTATTATATGTTATATCTAAATCTTAGATCTACATCCTAAATATAAATCGACCTTTTATGTCTAAACCAAAATCTTATATCTTAATGCTAAATCTGAAGCTAAATGGTATATTTAAATCTAAATCTTATATCAAAATCCTAAGTACATAGAACAGCAAGCCTAATTCTCATACATATACTAATTAGCTCTAACTCCTAACCATCTTATGTCGGTGGCGTTGAATGTGCATTGGGCAGAGAATGCACAGACAGCAGTTCCCGCTATTTACTCAAAAAAATCTGGCAAAATGGCGAATTCTGCCAATGAAGCTAGTATTATACAACATGCGGTTGCATCTGTGGTAACAGCAGCTCTGCAGGCCCGATCTACAGAGACAGCGACTTCATCTCACACTGCTTTGGCATTGGTCCGCTGTCCATGTGTGCATTTCCTGCCCAATAGGCCTACGTGTAGCACATATCTAAGCAGCAAAAGTTTTCCAACGGCACCCCATAGAAAACGGGGACAGTCACATATTTAGTTTATTATATTACGAATATCCATGGATCAGGCCTTCTGCTTAGTCAGAAACTTGCATAGGGTTTAACAGAAATGCTTCGTGTCTGAGTAAAGGTAGGTTTTATCCGTTAGATGTAAAACAGGCTAATTTCCATTGTAACAAACTATCGACTGGTATCCATTCACGGTAAGGGATGCGTGCGGAGCCTTCCATACAGTCAATCTGGGACACATGCGCATGCACCACTCAACTTGCTGAATGTATCAGACGTTCAGGACAAGTCCCATTGTGGCGTAGTGCAAAGGAACCCAAGTGGGCCGCGACTACGTAGTAACCGGCATGCTAGTTTATCTGCAGGTCAAATATAGTTTTTCTACCGTGGAGATTGATTGAGACAATTAGTGTGACGGGTCGTTGAACAACCAGAGTAGCTTGCTAAACATTGGCGACACAGCCATCGTATATTGGCTCTAAATAGGCAGCTCCTCCTCACTAACATTCCAGGCAGACAGCCCCAGCAGATGTCCATCGCAATGGCAATTCCCATGACCCTGAAAACACTTCATTCTGAGCACGCCTCCTGCATCCGCTGAACAAATTACGCTGCGCGTGAATTAATTCAACTCAATTAGAATCCTTCATCGACAGATCGACACCTACCGCCGCAGCGCGATCGTGTTTACCCGCGCTGGCCGGTCACCAGACGGCACGGCCGCTTCATTTAACTCCCATTTGGAGCGGGTGGATGCAGACCGAAAGTTGAGGAGTTCCCTGTGGACCGAAGGGAGAGAGAAAGTGTGTTGTTGTCTGCTTCCCCCTGAAGAAAAGCGGAGAGAAAAAGAAGGAGAGTTCTTCCCTCACTGGGGCGCTTTTCACAAATTGCATCAAACGCGATCCGATAAAGATAATGGCTTGTGAAGAGATTTGATTAGTTTCTTTTATGTGTAATCCGATTGTGCGGATCGGGCCCCTGGTACGAAGCGTGACCTTGCAACAGTGGCATGCCGACTCACCAATTAGTCTCGTCATATGGACTCTATCACCTAAGGCCTGAGAAGAACACCGAGGGCATTTGCACATGCTGGGTCCAAGCTGTTCACCAGCACACACTCTGTCTGTCGATAGCGTTGGGGAATAATGCTCTTGGAAGTGCTCTTGGAATCATGTTACGTTCTAAACTGCATTAGGAATTACACAACCTTAGAAAATGTTTTTTTGCATCCTTTGTGAGATGGTCTCTTGAATATTATTACACGGATCGATAACCCTTTGGGTTTTTTATTCCTGTTTTTAAGGAGATGTAATGGATATAGATGCAATGGACAATAACATCTCCTGTTACAAACATCGGGAAACTTGAGGCCCCTTCTCAATATTTAGTTTTGGGCACATTTGGTTCTGCGAGGTAAGGGAATAATAAAGCTGGACTAATTGATAGATCGACTGATCCATCATTTTGGTTTAGGATTGACTGTCTCCTATCAACAACCCTACTTGATGTCTGTTGATCTCATGCGTACCGCAAAGAATGTTCTCCGTTAGGTCAAATTATCTTTCACTAAAAGTGTGCCAGCCAATCTGTGCTTGTATTTTAACCTCAGTGAATTCTCTAAGATCTATAATGGAAACTAGAGTCACAACCAGACTAACTGGCTGCTATTGTATTCCCAGAAATCAATTGTCCCCGTATACTGACCTTAGAGACAGATCCTTTCGGCTGGTTGTTTAACATCCAAGCCACCGCTGCCTCCAAAATGCTATAACACACCCCATTAGATTCAAGACAACACTTTCATTGGTGGAAATATCAAGTGCAGCATAAGAAGCTGTTGATTGATCACTGTTGGACAAAATCGTCTGGCTGTTCTTGCGCATCCTAAAGATTTAAACTAGCCTGCAGAGGTGGACCTTTCCTCTCATATCTTTATCAGTTTTTTGATTGGCCAAACCATACCAACTCTGTCTTTCTCTGATTGGCTTATTGAGTTGACTTTTAGAGTTGTTACATTGAATGCAGCGAGGGACACATTCTCCGCCATTTATAAATATATTTATTATATTTTTGCTTTTTTCCCGCCGGGAGAAATGGCTGTGGGACAGCAACAAGCTGCCGGGATTCACTTGTAAACAACGTTAACCATTTTTTGGGGGTGGACACTATACTTACAGTAATACAATTTACAGTTGATCCCATCACAGTCGGCTGGGTAAAAAGTCTTAACATCCCTGCAGATATAGTGAAATAATGGCCAATTAACAATAGACACAAGCGTGCCTCAGTCTATCACTTACGCCGGAACCGCTCAGAACTGTCAGACAGTCCGACAAGAGAGACTTCTAGACAGAGTGTTGTGCAGCGATATATAACTCATTGGAAGTATAGCCTAAAGGTCTCCAATCAGAGACATTGCTGCACCCACCACTGCATCACTAGGGCTTTCGGTGTTATTAGATATCTTGTTCTATTGATTGAGAATTCAGCATTCTCCTTAGCGGGCGGTTGCTGCAGAAATTAATTAAGAAGCCATGGCCAAAGTAAAGTGGATAGTATACTATAGACGAGGGGTGCCAGCCTTCAGACTGCCTTTAGTGAGGAGGAGCAGGGGGAAGCGGATGATTGGTTTATAAAGCAGTGATCTGGCTATGGATGACCCACCGACAGGCCTGTCGCCATCACACATGTTCGGGGCGACATTCTTATTAGCGCACATGTGCAATTCAACATGTGTTCTCACTATGCATGTTAAATACAAATCACCCCCAACGTCCATGTCGTTCACAGAATGCACATGCATTATGATTGGTGGTTTCTCTGTGGAAGCACACGTATCGTATGACTCTATCCCCCTACAGGCCCCTCGTCCCTTTGCTCCATGCACCATGTTGCTAGTGATGTTCGTTGGCAGAAGCGACATTACTGCCTCGTCCCTCAGCTTGGATGACGGTTTGCAGACGGCTGAGGAGGCCCTCTGTCTGGCACGGGGGAATAAAATGGAAGGTAGGAGGACAGAAAGCAGAGGTCCAAGCTCAGACATATCTTATCTCACCCTGGGATAGAAGCTGTCGTACCAGTGAACCCACCCCTCTCTCAGTATAAATCTTTAACTAAGGCCTTTTCAATGCCAAAGATGTTGCCCAGAGAGCCAGGGGATTTGGTCCGGGAGGACGAGATATGAACAGCAGGGCTTTTGGGAGCAGCGATGTTGGGGTACATCATGTCTCGTGGTGATCTCTTCTCCCTCATCAAAGTCAAGTAGCCATTGATCTGCCATGGTGCACTCTCCTGTCCAGCCCTTTAGATAATCACATGGCCGATCTACTACTAGGAGCCAGGCTTGGCAATGGCTGTAGCAAGAACAATTGGCCAGCTGTGTTTTTCGTTTTTTTTGCAAGGATGGATAACTATACATTTCCAAGAAAGGACCGTATGTGGGATAGAATAGATTGATCACAGCGGTTGGGTTGTTGTTATGATACACCCAAGAAAGATATGTTTGTAGTCATTGGCTTTAGTTTAATTTACTGACTTGACGATTCACTTTGAAAGGCAACGCGAGGCTAAACGACAGAATAGATTGTCCCAAAACGACCCATAGAAGCTTTCACTGGTCCACTGCTGTTAAAGATAAAAGAGTCAATAGACAATACAATAGCTAACATATATCAAGTTTCTGTCTGCCAAAACAATAGGGATGGCATTGTTTTTGTTCTCAGTGGTAAGTATTTGAAGAGAGTTTTCTAACAGCATGTTATTTTCCTAATCTTCGTTCAGTGAATGTTTTTGTTGTTTAGTTTGTTAGTTACTACAACGTTCTCTTTTGTT
The DNA here is from genome assembly GCF_902167405.1 of Gadus morhua. Classification (NCBI taxonomy): domain Eukaryota; kingdom Metazoa; phylum Chordata; class Actinopteri; order Gadiformes; family Gadidae; genus Gadus; species Gadus morhua. Next base: position 4,536,449 of record NC_044056.1, on the reverse strand, counting down.
GCTTGAATCATTGTCTTTGCATGTTTGGATATATGAGCTATGTAACGTGTTATTTGATGTAGCAAACTGTCTGATGATGTTCTTTCAATAATAACTTCGATTTTCGAGCGACCCAGGGATGACGATCTGTCAATGTTTGAAACAAAATCTTAAAACATACATTTTTAGGTTACGCTTTCTTCCAATCAAGCTTTCAAATCGATCTCTGTGATTAAGATTTGTATTGCAATTTAGAACATACTTTATTAACTCAATTTAATTTTTGTCGTGTCGTTTCCCTTGTTCAGCACTTTGGTGCCATCGCTGTTTTGCATGAAAAGCACGATTTATGGATAAAGCTTGATGGATTGGTTGACTCAAGCCGTTAGGAAGCAGGTTTTTTGTCCTCTCTCTCCGCTATCAGGACCAACTTGTCATTGCTTTGTCATTCATGCTTCGCTTTGTGTGTTCATTTCGTCTTCTCCTAATTGGATGTGTATCTCCCGCTGAAAGACGGGTCACGTGACCGTCGCGTGGAGCCAGCGCGCCTCGGAAGCTTCTCCTGTGATGTGACAGATGCAAGACGTGTGATGTTCCAACGACGTGAGAGAGCCTCGGCGCACCAATCCCTTTTTTTCGAGCTGACGAATTGAAGAAAGAAAACAGAGAGAGAGAGAGAAAGAGAGAAGGAGAGAGAGAGAGAGAGAGAGAGAGAGAGAGAGAGAGAGAGAGAGAGAGAGAGAGAGAGAGAGAGAGAGAGAGAGAGAGAGAGAGAGAGAGAGAGAGAGAGAGAGAGAGAGAGAGAGAGAGAGAGAGAGAGAGAGAGAGAGAGAGAGAGAGAAAAGAGAGAAAAGCCTCGTACCAAATTAGCTCTGGTAATTGTTATGATTACTTCTTCTTCTGCTCTCCCAATTCCCAGTCGGTGCCTAGGTGTGAACGCTGAGAAGGAGGGAAGGTTTTGTGGGACTTCAGTTGAAAGAATGTTTCGTATGCCACATCCATTCTCCTGGTGGGAGAGGAAAAATGTGCTCATTCTTGCAACAACGAGCGACAGATGGGACTGGACTCATTTATGTGTGTGTGTTTGTGTTTGTGTGTGGGTACATGTGCACGTGTGTGTGTGTACTTTGTGCGTGTTTGTGTGTGGTGTCGCACCTTTGAGTGAGGCAATTGGGAGCGATTAAACCGCCCATTGCCGTGTGGAGCATGGGCTCTCAGGCACAAGTCAGTTACAGCAGAGCCCTGCAGCGGCTCCAGGCTTTTATCGTCTCTCCTTGTGAAGACCGAGCGAAACGCCATGGGAGTGGTTAGAGAGAAGCCTCTGGCTAGGCAGCACCCGCTTCTTCAATGGCCGGGAAAAAAAGAAGCTCATGAATTCAGCTTCTGAAGGCTCACTCGCTCCACCACAAAAGCAGTGAGAGCAGCCTCATTGACTATCAAATAAACTCACAATCCGTGTATAGCTTCCACATGGCCGCAGCCACTATCCCGGTCTTTCAACCACTGAACAGTTCGACTTATAATGACCGGCTATCCCTTATATGCCTTTTTTTTTTCAAACCAATGGTTTCGCTTAGTGGTGAGTGTGAGTGGATGACATCATAAGTAACTGCGTACATGAAGGGTGTCCTGTAATTAGTACACACATACACTGAGTACAGAACTCAGTACCTGGCCTCAGTGAGTGGTTCCTTGAGTACCATGAAGCCTACAAAGTGTTTTCTCACCTCGTTGCATCGCCTTCAAGGCACCTGTTCTTTAAACGGCCCTCACGTCGTCGTATTCACTTTTAGGCCTTCAACACATGTACTGTAAGCTGGACATAATATCTCTGGATAATACCCAGAGGGGCTGTATGTGTGAACGCAAATGTCCAAATCTGCACCCTCCGGAATTAACCCCAGCCAGGCCCCTCTTGTAAAGTCTGGAGAATCTGAGAGTGTTGCTGTTGTGTTGATGGCGTTTCTATCAGGGAGAGTGTGTAGCTGCTTCGTACTTTTCTCTTCTTGCTGGAATTTTGCGTTTTGCTTTCCACTCTTCTGTTGATATTGTGGATACGTCTAAGTTGATATCACTGCAAAAAGGGTCAGCTTGACCGAGTAGGAAGCCTCACTTGCGACCTTCCATGTGTTGTCAACAAACAATGGGATTCAGCTGCATACTTTGTATCGCCAGTATCTCCAGTATGTGTGAACACATCTGATGCGGCTTATCTCCAGGTGTGTATTTCATGTGTGAAAGGGCAGCTCCGGATCTGGACCGGATTCTCTGGAGTTTATCCGGAATTCATATATGAAAGGCCTATTTGTCTAGCCTGGTTCTACCAGACTCTCGTACTTCACTTCATTTCATTTCATTTGTACAGAGAGTCTGGACCTAATCAATTGACAAACGTTAACTCACTTGAAGGCGGGTGTCTGTTGAAGTTTAAAATGATTGGATCTGCCCAGTGCCACTCTGGATCTGCCATAACCAATCGCTAACGTTTGGTTGTGACGTATGTCATGCGCCGGCAATCATGCGCAGGTTGTACACAAACCAAACACCTTGCGCGTCTGCACGAAAATGTCCGTCAACGACAGCTGCAGGTTTTGTTCGTCGAATTTAATTTATCAGGGAAAAACTGCACATTGTAAATCAAGTACCGACCTACAACAACAACTCAAACTGGCGTACGACTTTATCGTCATTGTTCACAGACACGCCCTCTGTTCGCTGATTGGCGGCCGCTGTGGCGGCACCAGAAAACCAAATTACATACAGCAGGTCCAGACCTAGTACTGAAGGGAAATTCAAATTGAGCGGAAGTACTTAGGCGGGCGGAGCCAGGCTACTATTTGTCACCTGTTGTCTAACTTTTAGCACGCCCCCCCCTCTACTCCTGTCATCCCTCCCGCTCTAAACTGAACCCTCATTGCGCCTGTACCCCCCGGAATCCCTTTGCATCAGAAATATGAGCGGCTTAGCCTTCGAAACAAGCTGTGTATCTGCGGAATTCAGAATCCGCAGATAGAGCATAGATGAGCACCATCAAGCGATGTTTCCTGCCCGGAGTCCAAGGACAGTGCGCGGGCGGGTCAGATCCTAAAAAAGAGAGGGTCCAAATGAAAAGCCTGGTAACCTCTCTCTCTCTCTCTCTCTCTCTCTCTCTCTCTCTCTCTCTCTCTCTCTCTCTCTCTCTCTCTCTCTCTCTCTCTCTCTCTCTCTCTCTCTCCCTCTCTCTCTCACTATGTCTCGCTGTCTCTTGCTCTCTCGGGCTGCTCCCTGGTTTACGAGCTGCCGGCACCATGGCAACCAGCCAATCGATTTGGCCAATAGCTCCCCGTTGTGTCTGGGGTGAGTCTTTATAAGGGCGGCTGGTTATTACCTCGTTGCTCTGGGCGGTGTCTCGGGGAGGGGGTTTGAGACAGGGGGGCTCGGGTCTGCGTCGGCTGGTGAGCACGCCACTCGCCTCTTCATTTGGTAAACTTGGTTCCGGTTCATTCCGATTGAAGGCGAGGCAGAGTTTATTTACAAAGCAACCAAGCCCCCCGTCGGCAAGAATCACGAGCTGAAGGCATTTGAACGATGACGGCGGTAAGACGAACAATAAAAGACGAAGATTGCTCGAGAAAAGAGAAAAGTAATATAAAAGTATAAGAAGGGTAATGAATAAATATGCCGGTGCAGACATGAACATTTTAATAAAAGGCTGCAGCAAACAGAAAAGTTAGGAGGCCTGAAGGAAGGGAGATGGAGGCTGATCTGGGGGGTGGGGGGGTTGGTGGGAGAGGGGGGAGCATGGTTAGGGTGGGGTTGGATGGTGGGGAGGTATTGCTTTCACCGCGAAATGCTGACAGTCGCTTTGTGGAAGTAACATGGCCGCAAGTGGTAGAATGTCATTTTATAATTAGATGTCAATAATAATTAAATAAATAAAGTTAAAATATATATACATTACGTTGCAGTAAAGAAACCCCAGTTGGATACTATCCAACCGTACTGGTTTTTCATATTTAAAATAAATCAAACTTGGTTTATTATTACTATTATATATATATATGTATTTTTTTTTTTACATTAGTTACCTGTTATTTCACTTTAATTTCTGCCACTAGGGGACGCTCATTCAAAACAATAACAAAAATCTATCTGACGTGACTCGGGCAAAAATCATGTTCACGGACGAGTAGCTGCATTAAAGTTGTATTGCTGGAAAGATATTATTCAGCTCATATTTATTTTTTAAATCCGGATCAAATCTACTAATGAATTCGTCTGGCCGTCTTCGCTGCAGGGAAAAGCCAACAACAATTCTCCTAAGCGCCGCACATGGTTTGATTCAGAGTGTGAGACGGCCCGTTGTCAGTGTGTTGAGAAGAGAGAGAAGGCCCGTTGTCAGTTGGAGATAGACGGCCCGTTGTCAGTGTTGGTGAGAAGGAGAATCCATGTGATGGGCGCAGCTCTATCGATCGCGGATGGGGCCGTTCTCTTGGAATGAAATAAAATAATAATCTTGGGGCTGACATGAGCCACTTGTCAATATAGCTAGCACATATAGCAAGTAGGCCTACGCCAGATCGCTATTGAAATATTATATCGATAAATTAGGTCTTTACCGAATTGCTGTTGGGTTTTTTCTCGAAGGCAAAACAGTGAGTTATTGGAAACAACTCGGGTGTTGTAGGTATACAAACCTAGAAAAAAAGGATGCGCTGCACATTTAGTCAATTAAATCCTGCTAATTGACCAAATGCTAATGTATTATTTGCATTAATACATTACACATTTGAATAAGTGTATTGAACTGAAACTAAAGTAGACTTGAAACTAGACTATGGGATACTACATATTGTGAGACAGAGTTCAATGTATGCTTATTCCTTCCTGAGCAAACTCAATCCATCCAATCTTGGCACATGTTCATCTTCTATGGCTGAAGTTGATAACACAACCATTACCAAATTTATTTTGTATATGCTTCAAACACACACACACACACACACACACATACACACACACACACACACACACACACACACACACACACACACACACACACCACACACACACACACCCCACCCACCCCTTCTCCTCGGGTGCCCCACAGTTCGACACCCCTAACCCAAAGCAGCGTCTTGTAAGTAGTTGTGGCGAGAAAAATAATCTTTGAAAGCATATGAATATTGAACTGAATAATGTATGGGCTTTGCTTCTGGCAAAAGCGAGATGTGAGGCGAACCCGCTCATTTTTTGTTGCTGTTCCTTTTGCAAAGAGCGGTAAATGTCATGTTATTTTGTTTTTTATCTCATTTTTTTCTTCCATCCCTGCAATGTGGTCAGGCCAAATCTCGGGATCTGCAGAGTAGTTATATGGAAGGAAAAACATGTTCGGTAAAGGAGAATTATACAGGCAACAAGAGTGACATTTTGATTCACTGTAAATTACCTTTTCAGCTTTCCTGAGCCCTGGTATTATAGTCTATATAATCATGAAATAGGCTTGTCAACTCTCCAAGACGACGTCTTAGAAATCCACAAAATTCCTTTCCCCAGGACTTGGCATTCATTTGTTTGTTTATTCATAAGTACAATATATACATTACAACATTTGAATGATACATTTAAAAAAATATAGGTCATCTTACAATACAGAACCAGTTTAATAACAATGGAAAGAAGAAAAAAAAGGAAAAGAAGACATCCAAAACATTTTGGGACGAAACCTCGCTACTGAACAGCTGTACAACACACGAAGGCCCACCTGTTGTAAGGTAATGCGGAAGCCAACTCCTTGGTCCTCAGGCTTCTCACATAGAAAAAGACTTGATGTTCATCCACTGAAAATGCCGTGTTCATGCACTCTACACATGCTTTCACTGGAAGACAGCTCGCGTTATCCAAATAAACCCGGGACCCATCGATCACACGCCGATCCATAACTGACGTCGATGATGAATCGGTGGACCCCGCTCGTCACAAACTAACCTGTCTTCACTACGGGTCGTACAAGCCTTCATCCCCCATATGTGCTAAAAGATTAATAGGAGGCGTCCGTGTTCATACCCCCACAGAAGGACGGAGAGTGGTTCAGATGAGGTCGAGCTCCAAGCTAGCCGGAGTATGTGTACACACGTCTCACAACCCTGTCAAATACTGGTTTATCATCGGTGTGCCGGTAGCGACAATTACTTTGATTTCTACGGCAATATAAGAAGGACACCCAAGATTAATAGTGGATACGGGTTTGTGTTGTGATTAAAAATATGCAGATAGGGGACTACATCTGCGTCTGGGAAGAACGGCTGTTCCCGAGGGGAGCCGGCCCACGGATGTTTAAAACCCCAAACCCCATCGGCTCCAGGGCATCGTGTCCTCCTTCGAGCTCGCAGACCATGTAATGCAAGGCGGATTTGGCATCAAGATGTGTATCTTAAAGGAATAATCTCTCTCTCTCACACACACACACACACACACACACACACATACCACACACACACACACACACACACACACACACACACACACACACACACACACACACACACACACACACACACACACACAGACAGAGGATATAAATCAGAGCGTTCAGAGTGACATTGTTCTGAACCAGTTACTCTTAGACGAAGAGATTCATGCAGATCCCATCATCGTTTCGATACAGAACGGCAGTACCCTTGGTCACCATTAAATACAAAAAACCCAAACAAATGACATACCATGGAAACAATACTTGATAATGTGAGGTTGTGGCAAGCTTAATTCGATTTTGAGGGGGGGGGGGGGGGGGGGGGGGTGAGAGGAGGCATGGAGTACTCTCTCCTGAGCGTAGACGTTGTCTGACATCTCAAACACTGTGTGTGGTAAATTAACACAGACTGGGGACAGCTGTCAGAGATTTAAGAAGCTCTGCCTTGTTCTTCTTCTTCTACATCTGTTTTCATTTCCTAAAACACAAACAAACCAAAAAATACCCCGTCTTGTTCAGGTAAACAATTTGCTCTTTATTGCCGTGTGGAACTTGAACAAACTGTGGCTTCTGTTGTATGTCAATGGTAATGAGTGTCGGAGTGTAAATGTTGTTTGCAGACGCATTGTAATTACATCGCATTGACAAGGCAAAGTGTGTTTGGAGCGCGTTTGTGATGTTGAGCTAACAATGCATGTTGGACTTTCTTTGTAGTTGCGTGTCATCTGAACAACTGTCGTGTGTATCTATCGGCACGTGTTTAAGAACATCAATTTGTTTTGGTGCATGGACTGTATTCATGTGCATGGGCATTTGCTTCCGCATGTGTTGGTGTGCACTTGTGAGGGTAGGTATGCTATGCATGCATGTGTGCCTCTCCAGACCACAGCTGCAACTCCAGACCAGCTATCACGCTCATACTCCTTGAGTGAGATCCTCATCTATGTCTCCATCACCTTCCACCTGGTTTACTGCAACTCCGATGTCAGGGTTCAGTCGCACCAAGCCCTGGCTGGACATCACCCCCCCCCCCCCCCCATCCATCTTCCTTGGCCGGTCAATTACTACATCTCCTCCAAAATCCCCCCCCACCCCCAGGAGTTCCAATCAGATCTCCTTCACCCCCAATCCTGGTCTAACACACCTGCAGACTTTTGGGGACAGATCCTTCAGTGTGGCAGCCCTCCCCCTCTGGAAGTCTCTCCTGGCAGAGATCTGCAACACTGTATCACCAACACAAATGCAAAGGTACCGATATCTGGTGCATTTCTGCCGTCCTCGACAATGTTTGCTGTCATTATATTCTGTTCATGTATTATTTCGTTTTGACTACCATGTGTTAAGGGTCCTTGGGTCCCTTGAAAGGGTCCCTTAACAGGGTCCCTTAACTTTAATGTCAGTTATTTTCATAATTATTATGATGATGATTAATGCATGTTTGTGTATGAATGATTTTGCATGTGCGTGTGTGTGTGGGGGTTTGAATGTGTGTGCGTGTTTTGTGGGATTTCGAATGTGCATCTTTGTACTTAATTGTGTTTTGTACTGTATTTGTTTATTTGTGTGTAGGCGTAAGTCATTCTAACGGTGTGTGTGTGTGTGTGTGTGTGTGTGTGTGTGTGTGTGTGTGTGTGTTTTGTGTAAACCTGCGTGTGTGTGTGTCTATGTGTTCTCTCGGCTGGTAACTACAGCAGCAGCTTGTGACAGGGAGGTCAGCCCGGTTCCCCGGTGAGCCCGGGATACTCCGTGCAGCCGCACAAACAAACAGAACAAACATTTCAAGGAAAGAGAGTGAATTGAGATCCGTTAGCTCAGGGGGGGGCGGCGGTGTTGTTCTGCTGGTGTAGCTCACTCGCCCAAACACGGACCAATTTACCGGAGGAAAATTGTGCTGTGGTTGAACAAAAATAAAAAAATTAAATAAATAAAAAGCAGACCCAGAGATCAGGGTTGTGTGTGTGTGTGTGTCTATGTGTGCATTCGTGTGCGTGCGTGCGTGCCTGTGTGTGTGAGGCTGTGTTCTCCACACACCCCTTTCGCTGCCTAGCACATCCAATCCCGGAGAAAGAGCCAAAACAAACATGTTCCGTTGTCTTCTGCTGCCGACGGAGCAGCACCGCACTTCTGGTGGAAACATCTCCACCAGCCGCCGCCGCCGCCGCTGCAGACGCCAGCGCTGCGGGGATATCAGACGCAGCGGCTGGTAGAGTCAGATACGACACGCATGAATATTCAAGGCAACGTCCTTGTGGACGTCCAAGGGTGGAAATAATTCGGAGGCCAAATAGGGACGCGCACGGAGAGTGGCGTCCCCGCGGCTACACTCCAGCAGTCGTTTGATCGCTCGTGAATGGATGACTGGCCATCAACACAATGCTGTTGGGGGGGCGTCACTTTGGAAAGGAGAAGAAAAAGACCGCTCCACTCGCCACCAAAAAGAGGCACACAAATCGAAGATGCAAAGTGAAGCACTAGATAATGGTCATCCTCTTCCTCATTTAGACGGCATTATCAGCCAATTATTTATCGTCTTTTCAGTGTGTAAAGGGCTGACTTGAAACATCATCCATTCACCAGATATTATTTATATCGTAATCAATTAGTTTAAGTTATTTTGATTTATTCAATGGTCTATTTCTGTCTTATTTACCACGGAGCATTTTTCAATTTGAAAGCTGGAGTGTTTTATCTTCCTTGAGAAATGAATTCTAAATGGTTGCGGCTGGCTAATTGCTTTCCAACAGAACAGTGAGGATGGATTTGAAAGAAAAAATAAACAAATTACTTTGAAAACTTATAGAAAACAAAGTACTTTTATGAATCCTCAAGGTCAAACCAGGTGAAAGCAGTCCTTTGTAATGAGTCGAAAAATTTGAACACCAAAGATAATACTTTTGCCTGTGGGTATAAAAAAAAAAAAATTAAAAGATAATTTTTCGCATGTCCAAATTATATCTTATAAATACACAATAACATCCATGAATTGATAAATAACCAGAAAGTACCTAAATTAATAAATAATAAAAAAGATTGGCCTATATGAGTCATAACGCCAAGTCCTCATTGACTCGGGGGTTGTGTAGTCCATAAACTGATACTCCTAATGATAAGCCATTCCTTTTGACTTGCTGTCACCACAATACGGACACACTCAATGTCAAAGGCAATTTTATGGTCCACGTTTTGCACCTCGATGTGGCCATTTTTAAACTCCCCCAATGTAATGTAGGATGTGCACTGTTTTCCCTTTTTGGTTCCCACCAGCTTCTCGCCCACCTCCAGAGCCCCACGGTGGAGAATGTCGTTCTGCCGATCGTCCGACCCGGTGATGATTTTGATTTTGTTTATTTTGGTCGACTTGTTGAAGACGATAACAAAGAAGTCTCCGGTGGAGGGAGGCTTCCCCCAGAAGTACTCGTCTATGCTGCTGTAGGCCTTGGTGGCGTCGTAGTTCTCAAACACGTTGATGTTCGTGTACAGACTGGCTGGAGGGTTGTCCGGTATGTCTATGGAGTCTTCCTCAAAGTCGTCGTCCTTCAGCTTGTTCTCGGCCCCTTTGTAGGAGGAGTAGTAGCCCATGTGCTGGAACAGCGAGGGCTTGAAGCGGATCACGTCCTTCTGGGCAAGCAGGCCCCTGAAGTGAATCAGGAGCCAGTCGCACGGCATCTCCTGGTAGAACATGAGCAGGAAGTGGGCCAGGCGTGGCAGGTCTCTGGAGTGGTAGAGCTTCCCGATGTAGCCCAGCTTGGAGAACTCCAGCATCACCCAGTAGGATCCTTCCCTGGAGGTGATCACCTTCTTCAGGGAGGTCAGGAAGTTCCTGGAGCAGCGCACGTCGTCCTCCAGCATCATGTAGAAGTCGGAGAGGTTTGTGCAGAAGTTGAGGAGGAAGGCGTAGTCTACGTTCTGTTTGGAGCGGAACCGGACCCGGTCTTCCGGGTCGTTGTAGTTCCTTTTGAGGCCGTCTAGAGACGGGTAATACTCCTCCGGAGCCTGGATGACCAGCAGGCGCCCTGCTATGATGTGGTGGGCGAACTTCCTGGTGATTTCTTGCACTAGGTTCTCGCACCACACCAGGTCAAAGTCGGCCAGGTGGACCACCACCACAATCTCCTTCAGCTCCTCGTAGCTGGACTGATCGAAGATGGACTTGATCGTTTCCAGCAAGTAGTTTCCTCTTTTCCTCTTGACCGATGAGAGACCGATGGTAAGATACTCTGTAAAAAAAAAAGGGAAAAAACATTTACTGATGACGACGTAGCTACGTCAAAATTGCTTGTGATTCAAGCATCGAGTCAACAGTTCTTAAAAAGTAAATGTTATACCAAATAAAACCTGTTTCATTTTATTCAAGCATATAAGCAATAACATTAAAGGTTTTCATAACCGGCAAAAAACAACAATAACAACAATTCCAGTTTAATTATGATGACATTTAACTTTTTTAAATGGCCAAAAAAATAACTAAACATACTCTTGCGATTAAGAGGCGTCCCGGCAAGATAACGATACGTCACGTTGATGGTTCCGGAGAAATTGGTGAGTTCCCGAAAGGTGTGGCCGTATCGCTCTGAGGTGGTGGGGTGCGCTGACGATTCCCGGAGTTGCCTCTTGTCCTCCTCCTAAAGACAGAGGGACAACAGCATGGTGACTTACTAGAGGCCCAAGCATACTACTCCGACTCCGTAGTCCGTAATCCGACTCCGTAACTACGGAGACACCCTCGAGCATTCGAAGTTCTCCGTCGGGATGTCGGATACGCAATGCAACTCGCCGCCCGATCGATTTTATATTATGACTACTAACCATGAAAATAGTGTTGTAAATAAACTTCCAAAGCTGTTCAATTCTTATTTGGTGTTTTATTGGTCCTTAATGTGCAAAGTAAACAATGTAAAAAGTAAATAAGGTGTAGAATCAATCCGGAGAAGTGATTACGGAAATGATTTTGTTAGAGGACCAATCACAGCCCTTGCTGCCTCCGTTGCGTTGACGGATAGTAAAAAAATATTGGATGCGCACGTAAGCTACGGAGAGGGTCTCCGGCTACAGAGAGGGCTCTCTGTGTCTACGTACAGCACTTTACGGAGGACTGTAAACCGGCCTTTACTCAACCGTTTTTAGCTCTGAAACTTCCTTCATTTATGCCTGGAATATAAACATATATACAAATGTCCCAGTGAACATATACACATCACCCCACACATTGTTTAGTAGTCGTGATGATTCTTGGCTTTAAATGTACTATAAATCATTAGGAAGTCTTTACATTTATGAGACCTTTCAAATTTTTAAAATGACTTATTGTGACAGAAAATATTCTCAGTCAGCCATCTCCTGAGGGCAGGAGGTGGGGAGGGAAACAGTCTTCTAACTTGTCAGGAACAGCCTTAATGTTTTTTGGTGTTCTGTGCTCTGGGAAGAAGATCCTTAAAATCCTTCTGGGCAGTTTGTGAAGCCAAACGCACAAGACTTTAAATGGGCCACGAATGTGCAGAAGACATGAGCTACCTCTTAATAATTCAAACGACAAATACAGATAATGTGTTTGTGTTTGACGAAACCCTGCACACCGTGTGGGGTTTCGTCATGAATAAGAAATAAATCCTCAGCATGATTCCAGCTCGGGAACGTATTCTGAAAATGTAAACATGTTTTTTTGAAAAAATGTTTTTGGTATTTTGTTAATGTGTACTATTTACTCAAACAAATATAATTCAGTTTTAGGGTCAAATTCATGAACAGATTGGAATAACCATCTGTTAATATTTTTTTCTGCGGTACTTTGAGCGTATCGTTTTTGCTGTGGTTGTCACGGAAACATCTGTTCGATGTTCTATTTGACCGTTGTTGTTATTACCGTCGATTGCTAATCGATTGATTTTGAAAAGCTAATCACCAGAGGTGCCCCGTTATCGGGAAAAAAAATCATTCTTGCCCTTGGAACGTTATCGACCAATCAGGATCAAGCGTTCAACAATGCAGTGGTATAACGTCCAATAGAAAACCTGCTGACCAGCACGTATCCGTCCTCGATATAGAGGTTGAGGAAGAGGAGGAAGGTGATGAGGAAGCCGAGGAAGGGGATGGTGGAGCGTTTCCGAAGACACCTCATCTTGTCCAGGGACTTCCACACCAGCCTCATGCTGGTCCGACTGTCAGCGGAACCTGCACAGGACGCACAGAGAGCGACACACATCAGACCTCATCGTTCCCCAAAGGACCCCCATCATCACTTAAAGGGGCCCCTGTGTCGCCACCAGCCCGGAGACTGTGATAAGCCATTGGACTGATCCACCAAGACCGTCTCGCTTCTGAATAGCTGCCAAATGTGGGATTCATTCAGTTCCCCCCACGCTGCCAGTGTTTAGAACAAAGATGGCCGCTAGGTCGCTTATTTATTATCCGCACTTCAAAGATTTTGTAATTAGCCGATATATCGGCAAATGACAGCAATGCAAACACTGTGTGTAATCGAGGCACAAAACAAGTACATCTGGTTCAATTTGTTTCCCAAAACAGATTTCTGATTTCCGATCCTCATGGTACTGGTATTATCTAATAGAACGTACAGTGATCAAACCAAAATTGCATTTAGTATAAAAAACAAGTTTGTCCAGGTATTTACCAGATACAATATGACTCTGGGTTAACATCAAATGGACGTCTTGTCACCCGTCAATAACCAACACCACTTTGGAATAAGTCACACAGACATCAATAGCCTACAGAAACACTATAATGCAAAAACAATATAATTAGAGAAACCAGGGTTCGCTTGAGTTTTTTGTGTTAGTTGTTGGTTTATTTTTATTTCTTCCGATCAACATGCTAATATGTGGCATTGCAGCAGCAGCCCAGAAGACACCTAATGGAATACTAACCAGCTCTAAGCTCAGCTCAATGTCCACACATACCCTCATCGATTACGTGCACCGCCCAACCGCCACACCTGGGACCTGGATCGTCAATAAACCTTTTTGCACAGAAAACTGAATACAACATATCCATCCACCACAGTCCATTCTCATCACAATCCCCTACCTATACTTTCTTGTGGGGAAAGCAATTACTCACCTAATAAGCAGTTTTTATTTTTTTTGCTATTCAGCGTTGAAACTATGCATTCAGCCGACACGGTAGCTCTGTGCGTTCATTATAGCTCTACGCGGCAGGAATAAACACGGCAGCTTTGAAGATAAAAGGGTAGGCAATAGAGGTTGTGTACGAGTGCCCGCTTGGAATTACCCCTTGCATGTGATGCTGGTCAAGGACAGCCTGCACGCTTTCTAAACCATGGAGCTCTCTCTTCACATGTGCACAAAACACGTTTTCCTCTCCCTCTCTCCCTCTCTCTCTCTCTCTCTCTCTCTCTCTAATCACAGCAGTTCTCTTAATTAGTGGAAGGTGTTACATTTTTGGACAATTAGCAGAAACACCATTACCAATAGCCAGTGCTATGTCACTCTGTAGTGTTTTATGCTTTGTTCCATATCTCCTCCTCGGATAGTGTAGCCCTCTTCTGTAACCGGATGCAGAAGGAGGATGAGGGGAGGTGGGGTAAGAGGAGGAGGAGAGGTGGAGGAAGACAGGTGGAGGAGGAATAGGAGCAGGGTAGGAGTAGGAAGAGAGGTGGAGGAGGAGGAGGAGGAGGAGGAGGAGGAGGAGGAATAGGGGGGGGAGGAGTAGGAAGAGAGGAGGAGGAGGAGGAGGAGGAGGTGGAGGAGGAGGAGGAGGAAAAGGGGGGGTGGAGGAGTAGGATGAGAGGTGGAGGATGAGGAGAGGTGGAGGAGGATGATAATGAGGGAAGGTGGAGGTGGAGGAAGACAGGTGGAGGAGGAATAGGAGCTGTGGAGCAGTAGGAAGAGAGGTATAGGTTGAGGATGAGGAGGAGAAGGGGTGGTGAAGAAGGAGGGGGGAGGCAGCAGAAAGGGGCCATCGAGATGGGTCAGCCGGAGAGACGTGCTCATGCATGGCGATGAGGAGAATCATTAGGACCACCCCGGGAGGTTTTCCAAGCCGTTGGTCATCGACCAAGAGGAGAAATAACTGTGTACCGACTGTACTCAATAGCAGGTTGACTAGCTCTCAACAGGGTGTGGGTGTGGCGGAGAATGCATCGATGTTGGATCCGGGCCAAGCCAGCCAACAGTACAACAAGGTTGTTGTTGTTGCTGTTGTTGTCAACACTTATGATGTAAATGTATGCGCAGTCACTGTCAGTGCATTTTCCACCCTTGTATTGTAGTAATTTCTTTGGCCCATTTTCCACATTAATTATGGGCAAGTATTTATACCTGTTTTCACTACTCTTCCGTTTTTCCTTGTTTCTTTGTTTAAATGGCAAATGGTCTGCATTTATAGAGCACTTTCTAACCTGTGCCACTGTGTGCGTGCATACGTCAGTGTTAAATACTCTCTGCGGCTCCCAGCCGACAACGTCTGCGCTCTGTTACACGGAAGGTAAATGCAAGCGCGACAACAGTACAACACCACATGTACACCCAATCAAGCTGAGTGAAACGAGAAACAGACCATGATGAGATGATGCGATTGGGTTCTCCGGGAAAGAACGGGGACTGTTTGGCGTCTCTGTTTGTGTGTCAACGTGTTTCCAGATAACGTGCGTCAGTCTAGAGTGCGTCTCTGCTAATGTCAGCAGAAAAGCACTTGCGTGGGGGGATTCAGTCAGTGGTTTGTGCTGGTACAGTGTTTGTGGATGCATCAATTTGGGCCCATGTAGTACTTTGCACGAGCATGCTTATTGGCAGTCAGTAAATATTCACTTCCTACCCGGAATTATGGGCAGTATATATGTGATTTATGTGAATAAGCAATTTGACCATTTTCTGCCAATCCTAATGCTCAATATAAATATCGGAATTTCAAATATTTTTTTGTGCACGAGAGAGAGCTAATGTCGACGTGTTGCACTTCGGTGTTAAACACACGCTTCAGTGCGTGTGTGCAAGCAACAGCATGCGTGTTGAAAGGTTTATTTTTTATCTTATCTAAGGTTGAATAGGGACAAATACAGAAACATAGACAAGCATCATCCGATGTTTGCATCATAGTGTTTCTGGCCAAAGCAAATTTACACACACGTTATTGTTGATGCTTCAGATCTACGGGCTAATGATGATGATGTCATTCTGGGGATGTCATTCAGACCCCGGTACACCTACAGCCTCCAGCACGGCTGTAAACTAATCAACACAGCTAGGAGAAATTGCAAAAGAGAGCTCATGAAAAACAACCTTGGTGTTCACAAAAATGAATAGATTACGGCCCTAACATCTCTGCCGAGAAAACAGAAGATAAAAAAAACTAATCGGCTGCCCTGCAAAGCACAACATAATGAATCGACTCATTTGAATGCCAGCGGGGAAGCGTGTGATAGAGGGAGTAGGAATAACGAAGAATGAGAAAAGTGAAATGCTTAATGCCGAGACGTGTTCCATACAGCCGCACCTTATTGTTTAATTCAGAAATCAAAGAAACAACCGCTCAGAAACCCCGTCCCACTGCCCCCCCGTCGCAATCTGAATCTCTGACACTTAAATTTCTATTTAGCAGCAGACGGTTCTTGGAAGGCGAGCGTCTGGGCCGGGCTTAATAGAGGGAAATCTACACGGCGGGGTGATGCAGGCCCAGAACGCCAGAGAGAGGGGCGGATTAATAAAAGGGGCCGCAGAAAGCAATTCTCCCACATTTCATCTTGTTATCTGTTTTACATTATTTCCCCCGGGCTGCCTGCACCTTACAGATATACAGCGCCGCGCAAATAATCAATTAAGCCTGCAGATTTGCCTGGATTCAGCAGTTGCTTTGTGGCAGGTCTTCAACCACCGTGAATGGATTTCCACTCCTCGATTAGCGGAGGCAAGTCGGGGAACACAGGGTCCTTTGTTGATAACCAAATTGCGCCACAGCTACGGGGAATAATAAATCCCTTTATTATGAAACGGCTGTTGTGTTAATGATTTCAATTGGTCAAACACTTCTTTATCGTTCCCCAAATTCCTACAGCCGCTCAACAAAGGAATCCTGTCGTGTGTAGGGGCTAATCGGCCCTTGTTAGATATCCGAGCGCTTTAGTTTAATCTATGAATAACCCTTGTTATGGTTTAACGAGGCAGTGTTGGGGACGGGGCTGATTGAAGTGGTTCGCTCAGAGTTTTATCGTGTCATTTCCTATTCAGTCTATCACTCTTCGGGACAGCGGTTATCCAGGCAATATGGCGAGGTGTTTTCTAACCGGTTCGGACCCGTACAGACATGTAACACAGTCACACTCACACACATTCAGCCACACACACACACAAAGAAAAGTTCAAGCACACAAACACACACAGAGACCTCATAAAAGTAGATGCACGCACACACACACACACACACACACACACACACACACACACACACACACACACACACACACACACACACACACACACACACACACACACACACACACACACACACCAACAAACTCAAAGGACACACTAAGGTATTCGCCGTTTGTTTTGAGCGGTGGTTCCAGCTGTGTTCTGCAGGCCCCCTGCCTGTTGTGCTTCCAAACTCCAAATTGTTGTGGTGCCGACTAGGCCCCCAGGGGCCCCAGGGTGCCAGCATTGCCCCAGCCCCGGTCCTAACAGACGTACCGAGACACCCCCGCCGATGCGCCCCCACATCCCATCACTGCTGACAGCCGCGTGGGCTCACCCACTACCGGGGAGAGAGATGGGGAAGGAGAGGAGAGGGGGAGGGAGGGGAGAGGGAGGGAGGGAGGGAGGAGGGAGGAGAGGGAGAGGGAGGAGAGGAGAGGGAGAGGAGGGAGAGGAGAGGGAGAGGGAGGAGAGGAGAGGGAGGAGGAGGGAGGAGGGAGGAGAGAGAGGAGAGGGCGAGGGAGGAGAGAGGGAGAGGGAGGAGAGGAGAGGAGAGGAGAGGAGAGGGAAAGGAGGGAGAGGAGGGAGAGGAGAGGGAGGAGGGAGAGGGAGAGGAGGGAGAGGAGAGGGAGAGGGAGGAGAGAGGGAGAGGAGGGAGGAGAGGGAGGGAGAGGAGAGGAGGGAGGAGAGAGGAGGAGGAGGAGAGGAGAGGAGAGGAGAGGGAGAGGGAGGAGAGAGGGAGAGGGAGGAGAGAGGGAGGAGAGAGAGAGGAGGGAGGAGAGAGGGAGAGGGAGGAGAGGAGAGGAGAGGAGAGAGAGAGAGAGAGAGAGAGAGAGAGAGAGAAACGTAGAGGAGAGTGAAGGGAGAAGGGCAGAGAGTGTTGGAGAGGAAGAGGGAAACTGTAGAGGGACAGAGGGAGGGAGGTGAGGGATGGAGGATGAGAGCAGGAGAAAGGGAGAGAGGGAGTGAGAGATGAAGAGCGATGAAGAGAGAAGAAAGCATGATGTGTTCCCTAGGGATACTCGAGTCCAAGCTGTCCGTTCTCCACCAGCCTACCCCAGCAACCCCCACCGCCCCGGGGGAGCGATCAGAAGCCTGGTGATGACGCAAAATCCAGCTGTTGCCCCCCCAGGGGAGACCAGTGTGCAACACAACACCCTTTGGAGCAGGGTAGCTCTGAAAAACGACTCGCCTGCCTGCTAGACCGACGCAAAGAAACCATTCGTTTTCTGAGAGAAAAAGAAACTGAATGAAAGCTTTCCGCTGTGTACTGCTGTTGTCCGACCGTGTTGACGACGGTCATCGATGGCAGACGATGTTCTTGGTATGCAGGGTTAGGAAACGATGAACTTTAACGATTAGCTCACATTCACTTGCATGTGTAGTCAGTACAGGAGTGCTGATTATGTACCTCTATGTATTTCTTCATTGTGTGAGCCTATATGTCTCCCAGTCCCTGCTTGTCATCTTTGCCTTGTCATATATGTTTATCGTGGTATAGGGTGACTTAAAATACATGCTGGCATCAAATTATATAAATTATACCATGAATGTGTCTTTGTTATAATAAACTTTACCTTTCAGGGATCAATAAAGTGCATCATAATCATAAAGGTCCCTTTCCCCCACCCCTGTTTTGGAGGCCTTTCCATTTCCTTCTGTGACCTGGGGGACATTATTCAGCAAGGAGTGAGGGCCTCATTCTGTGTTGGAGACGATGGGAGAGGAGATGGGGAACGAGGATGTTGGATCCATCACCACCACTCACAGCTCTCTTTATTGCCCGCAGCACCAGTAGGCGCAGGTGGTGCACGAAATGCGAAAAGGGGCTCCTGATGAATTATTGAGCATGTGTCTCCCACTGATGCCATCTTTAGAGCAATCAGGCATCAAAGCGCCTAAACACGGCAGCTCCTCTCTCGCTGCCTCGCCGGCGCTCCGCAGCACCCTGACGGCTCAGCTCCGGGCGTCGACGTAACGTGATTGTGAAGAGGTTCTTCTTCAAAGCAGCCTTGGCGTTCCCCCCCCCCTCGTCTGATTTCCATTTTTCGGTCGGCTCGGAGAAGCGCGGTTAGTGTGTATCATCACAAAACTCGGGATTCTGTGTAACACACTAACGCGAGGCAACGCGCTAACCAGACAGACGCTACTACAAGGCTGGCGCTACTACCAGGCTGAGGCTACTACCAGGCCCACGCTACTACCAGACTGAAGCTGCTACCAGACTACCAGGCCGACGCTACTACCAGACTACCAGGCCGAAGCTACTACCAGACTGCAGCTACAACCAGACTGACGCTACTACAAGACTACCGGGACGACTCTACAGCCAGGCTGATGCTACTACCAGACTGACGCTACTGCCAGGCCGACACAACTACCAGACTGACGCTTCTACCAGACCGACTCTACTACCAGGCTGATGCTACTACCAGGCCGACTCTACTACCAGGCCGACACTACTACCAGGCTAATCTCGATTCAGAAGTTACGCCTTGGGATTTTAATACTTTTACACCAGGCAAACGCTAGGCTAATGCTATGTCCAGGCTGTCGAGCAGCGTTGCTTCAACCTTGGAATTCCATTGAGCGCCGAGCTGTCCCCCAGAGCAATCACAGGCTGTAGCGTGCTCGTTTCAACATCTGCCCTACCTCCCCGTAGCACAGGCTGCGATATCTTAGTCAGAGACACACGTAACCACGGGCAACCTCAGACTGACTGCTATTGGGCGAAGACAGAGTGGCTCTTAGCCTTGGTTAAGCTAGTAGGTACGCCAGGCGAAGACATCTCGCAATGTTTATTTTTAAGGTCAAGTGGGTGAGACACCGTGGAGGTTTTTTTCCCGCCTGCTCTGATGACGGCGCTGGCGCTGGCGGTCGGTGGGCGGCGGGCGGCCGGGACAGGAGCTTAATGAGGCGTGAGGAATGATCTATTCGTGGGCAGGCCTCTCCCAGGCTGCCCGGAAGCAGTTAGCACCCTGACCCAGATTAGCACACGACGCGCGGGGAGGGAAGGAGACGGACGCCTCTGATACTACTGAGAAAACACTCCTGACAAGTGGGTATCCTCCACCCCGACAGCGTATCGCTCCCATCTCCCTCCCTCCCTCCCTCCCTCCCTCCCTCCTCCCCCCTCTTGTGAGGAGTGCGCCTCCGGTGTGGATTCAGACATGCTGGCTCTAATTATTACCAACGTGCGCGAGACAAGGCGATTAGCATCGGAGGCTCCCTGACTCCCCCCAGGGTGAAAGGTATTGGCTCCGGTTCTTATTTCAGTGGGTTCCTGTGTGAGTGCGCGCACCTCTGCGTCGTGCGCGGGCGGCGGCCCTCTCTCGTCTCTCCCAGCACTCTCTCTCTCCCTCTCTCTCTGGTCTCTCCCGGCACTCGCTCTCTCTCTCTCTCTCGCTCGCGCTCTGCGCCTGACGTCAGGAGTCATAAACGTATGGCCCCACGCCCCCCCGAGGACAGAGCATTAAAAGCCCAGATGAATGTCTTTGTGTGTCCGTGTTATTGAAAAATAGAAAGGGACTGGGCAGCGAGGCTCCGGGCATCAGAGGAATTGGCAAAAGTGAAAAGAGCCCAGTGTCCGTGTGCCTATCTGTGTGTGTGTGTGTGTGTGTGTGTGTGTGTGTGTGTGTGTGGTGTGTGTGTGTGTGTGTGTGTGTGTGTGTGTGTGTGTGTGTGTGTGTGCGTGCGAGTGTGTACGTGTGTTTGCTTACGTGTGTGTGTATGTGCTCACGTGTGTGTGTGTGTGCGAGGGAGTGTGTGTGTGCGAGTGAGTGAACGAGAGTGTGTGCGATTCCCCCTCTACGTGGAAGACACCACTAGAAGGGGCCCAGACTTCTCTCTGCCTTGAAAGCACTTAGAGTCGCCAAGGTCAGCCGCTGGTCAAATCTGTGAAATGAGAAAACGTCCAAGGGGCCAAGGGTTCCGACGGCAGATAACATGAGAATGCACTATCTCCTCCTTCCACATTTAGCGGTGGGGGGGCCCGCCCTCCTCCGCCAGAACCCTTTCAGAGGGGGCTGTGTATTGGGATAACACAACGGGGGGGATGGCCCAGTTTTACCCGCCGTGTCCCCCCCCCCCCCCCGGGGAAGGAGATAGCTCTTAGGGGATGAGTTACACAGAGTGGACACGGCTGAGGAGTTGAAGGCTAACTTTGAGCGTACGATTGGATTTTGTGATTACTTAACAAGATTAAATCAAGTCACCTGAAATAAGACGGCCGTGAAACCCTCCCCCCCCCCCCCCCCCCCCCCCCCCGCCCCCTTCCCCTCCCAGGTTGTCACAGTGAAATAATGACACAGGATCCATTTATAATGATGCCACATATATGTTCAAAGCATTTAGCTGTTGACGTTTCTTTCTAAAGACTTTGCACAAATGTCGTCTCACAAATCTGCCTTTAGATTAATACCTAGTCTGATGGCAGACGAGTTTAATATGGGAGAACGCTGCGTTTCACTGTTTTGCGCATCATATTTGTTCGACCAATCACATTGCTGGAGGCAGGGATCTGTAAGTGCGTGATTGGCCAACACAAACTCACCCAGAAGTGGAAAACTGTAAAAAAGCGTCTATAAAAGGTTTCAAATGGTGGAGAATGGCCACTGTAGAACTTTACCTATTAAAGTGGATGAAGCTGATGAAAGCTTGAGTCACTCGCGATAATTGGTTTTCTTCGGTGCAACATCTCCGTAATGAAACAGGAAACAAGGTGTAAATCCAGCCCATGCCAATTCTGCCTGACTGTCTCTCCCCACAAGTTCTGCTATGACAAAGGACTGCTGGATCCAGCCTTAGAAACAATGTTATGGCTGCTCCCTCGGCATCAAACAGGGTCAAACTATTTGATTTGCCTCAAAGCCCCGAGTCCATTATCTGTGTGTCTGATCCCTTCTTTGTCTGTTCCATTCTCTAATTCGCTGATCAGAATGTCCCTGCTGTACTCTGACAATAACATATCCAAAACGGATTGATGCACCTCGTTGACTTCATAATCCCAGCCGACAATTACCTAATTGTCTCCTCCTTGTACGAAAAAACAACAACTTAATATGCGTATCACATTGCAAGTGATGGCAGGGATTAGTCAATGTGTTGTGCTGCTCCCATAATAATATGCACGGATTTTGTGGTGCAGACTTTACAAATTATAGCATTGAAATTCATCAATACAAGTTGTGGCTAACAATAATCTCTGATCACATTAGTCTAGCGAATCAATCACATTTAGTTGGATGTATAGCAAATCCATCAATCATGGGTATTGAATTACAAATAAAAGTTCCCAGGTTGACATGCAGGAAATTGATAAGGCAGGGTGAAAATGTGAATGTACTATGATTAGGCGTCTAATGCCGGTCAAAACGCCACTGCAGTCCTATGTTCTTGTAATTCTTTCTCTCTTTTAATCCACTTTCTTGTGCATCTCCTCTGTGCTGTCCATACAATGACATTTATTTTTAAAATATCCAACTTGGACTAAATTGTCACAACCAAGGTGTTGCAGATATTACGGATCGAAAACGTATACAGTAAAATGTGTAGGGAAAAAATCATTCAAGATCAAATTCATCACCACGCACAGGATTCACAAACATCAAGAAGGGCTTTTAATACCCCACACTGTCACATATACAGTCCAGCGACAACATACCATGAAAAGGTGTGGGTTCTCTTCTCATCTGCGGTCCAACGTACAACATGTCATCCCCCTCTCTGTGCTGTGCTCACAGGCCTGTCTAAGGAGCCAACAACTTAAACAAAAGCAGTCAGCCAGCAGCAGTCCACAGAGATGTGTGTGGTGCAGTACCTTTGTAGAGCTGCCTCCCATGCCCTCCCTGCAGCCTCACTCCGCCTGTCCAACAGCCAGCGCACCCCGTGTGGAAGTGGATCCGAGCTGTAACAGCATTGACTACCACTCCAGGATGAGACCGGAGAATATCCCACATCCCCACCGTTCTCCCCAGTCTCCACTATGAATATTTGATGAGCCGCGCGCGTGTGCGTGTGCGTGTGTGGGTGCGTGTGTGTGCGTGTGTGTTTGTGTGTGTATTCGCTTGTGTGTTTGTGTGCATGTGTGTACCTGTGCGTGTGCGGGCATGTGTGTTTGCGTACGTGTGCACGTGGGTGTACATGTGTTCTCGTGCGTGAGCGCGTGTATGCATGTGCGTGTGTGTATGGGCATGTGTGAGTGTGCATGTGAGTGTTTGCACGCGTGTGCGTGTGTGTGCGTGCCTGCTTGCGTGTGTGTTTCGGTTTGTGAAAAGGGGGAGCTGGCCAATCACTAAAAGACATTTATATCCAATACCCCTTACTGGGTAGCCTTGGCAGGGGCCCTGGGCTCCACTATCGGGGTAATCAAAAACAAATGTTTCATGGATGAAAAGAAGCTGTCAGAAGGAAAACGGAGGGGAAAATGATACGTGTGTGGTGAAGATTAGACGGCCTTCTTTGGGGAAGGAGTTGTAATTCAGTTCTGATATGCATTCATGGAAATTTCCGTTTTGAGTTTGTTGCCGTTTGATTTTTCTTTCTCACAATCATACACAGCGGCATGATAAAAGCAGCTCCTTTAACGTTGGTGCCTGCCTTTGGGTTAATGCGTGTGTGTTTGTGTCTGCAGATATCCTGCGTGTGACCTGGAATTTTAAATCCCAGTTGTTCATTACTGAGCTATTCTCAGGGTTTAAGCCTGGATACGCGCTCGACCTGAACCGCCTTGTTTCATGTCACGACTAGATGGCTAGAGTGTTCTCCATAAGTCTGTTAGGTCACAGGGTAAAAACCCGACCGGGAACCAAAGCCATGTTACACACTATGGTCTCCAGGTAAACGACTAAACTGGTGAAAAATGATGAATGAACAGGCTTGGAAAGCTTAAAATAAACGTAACATATCACAGGGGGATGATTTACTTCAAAGCTACTGAATATCTTCAATAAGACCAAAAGTGTAGTTAATATACATATCAAGTCAGCTTATGAACAATGTCTTGGAAATTACTCAACATAATTCCAGTAAATTACCTTCTGCTTTCCATTACTTTAAAGGTATAGCTCACCAAAAAAAAACACAGTTAAAGCAAGCAAATAAAATAGTGAAATAGTATACAATAACCAGGGTAGTGGTTTAAATAAAAAGGTGAAGAAAACTGCAATTACCCATGCACTGTTGTAGTTTTGTTAGAATAATAATAATCCTCAAAATAGTAGTGCGTGGTAAACAGTGAGCTCATTATATCATAATGTCAATAACATACATACAAAAGACACATAAGGAAGAAAATAGGGTTAGGAAAAACAAAGATGCTAATTACTTTTTGAACGATTTGGAGATAATAGCCGTTTGCTTTAACATCGGTTAATATCAGCACCAAGTGCTGGTCCTAGGAGCTGAACCAATAGCTGCCCGCAGAGCCGCTTAAATCAAAGAGTCGGGCATTAGGTTTCACACCTCACTCCAGACCTCCAGAACAGCGGAAGAACAAACACCTTGCCGACTGAATGTGATCCGACAGGGCCTTCAGTGACCACAGGAGTGGCCCAGGGCTAGGACTATCTGTAATCATTCTGACGGAGGAGAAAATCATGTCCTACGGTTTCATTCATTTTTAATAACATTTCCAATAAATAAAATAAAACATTTACCAAGTCTGCCCCTCCCCCCCACCGTTCTTGGTGCAACCGTGTATTGCTAAAGCACCCGGTTGAACTCCTTAAAACCACCACTGAAATTGCATTCAGTGACAATCTAAAGCCACAATCAGACAGAGAGAAACAGAGAAACAGAGACAGGGAGAGAGAGAGAGAGAGAGAGAGAGAGAGAGAGAGAGAGAGAGAGAGAGAGAGAGAGAGAGAGAGAGAGAGAGAGAGAGAGAGCAAGAGAGAGAGAGAGAGAGAGAGAGCAAGAGCGAGAGCGAGAGAGAGAGAGAGAGTGAGAGAGAGAAAGAGCGATAGACCTGTGTCCGTCAGTAATAGGGAAGGGTAAGAAAAACTAGAGAAGGCTATATCCTCACTACATGTACTGCAGTGCAATGATGGAGTGACACAGCACAGGCGTAGAAAAGATCTGATCATGTGCTTATTTTATATTTTATGATTGAAAACATAGAAACACAGGTGAAGACCGCTGCCATTGGTTGACTGTATTGTTGGGTCAGTCGCGAACGATTCGATCAGAACGAACGAATCCCGAAGGTGAACGACGAGAACTGATTCCCAAAACAAGAGAACTGATTATTTCTTTTTTTTTTTAAATGTCTAACAAAAATATGGTCACGTAAATAAAATATGCAAACGAACAGAGCTTCGTCTCCCCGCAACCTTACACCGATTGAGTCTAAAACGTTCTCATCGATTAAGCCACTAGCTGCGTTTCCATCTCAAAGGTGATGCAAATCTTTAGAAAGTTCGCAAAAAAGTAATTAGAATTAGGTGCGTTTCCATCAAGTGGTTGGAGCGGAATAGGGTGATGACGTTACGCGTTGATGTCGGCAGGGTTGCTATGGCCGGTCGTTATGCGGAAATCGGAAAGACTGTCAGTCATGTGTGTTCAAAGTTCGCTACGTCACAGCTGTTTCGAAAAGTGTGTTTCCATCTCGCATTTTGCGAATTTACTCTCTTTCGCATTTCTCAAAAACCACCTCAAGCGAGCGGATAAACCTTTTTGCGAATTAGAGGATTTTTATGCAAATTTTGGTGTTTCCATCATCGTTTACTGATTCGATACTTCAAAGTTCGCATAAAATCAGGGGGATGGAAACGCACCTAATGAGAGCAGTTAGCAATCACGTTGCCATGGCCCATGGGTAAACAAATGATAAGGCACCACCGCACATGTTAACTAACAAACGCTGTAGGCTTCAATATCATGCAAGATATATGTTTTCTTTTTCTTTTGTTGCACATCACAATTGCATGCTTTAGTATTGTTTTTACCTACCATTACGAGTCTCGTTTGGTCTAGTTGCTAACGTGCTTCACTGCTTATTAGCTACTTGGAAGATGCCATTTAATTCTTAATGCACCCCATTATGTAATAAGGATATTTATGAAAAAAAAAGGCACGTATGTGCTTTATATATATGCTTACTATTTACACTTAACCTGGGTAATTTCTCCAGAACATAAGAAAGTAGTAGGCTACATGCATGTTGATTAAGATTTATTCCATAATTTCCGCAAATGACCTAACAGACCATCTGACCTAACGAACTAATCAAACGAATGAATCAAACAAACGAACAGATCGTGATTGTGAACAGAACTGAAAGAACTGATTCCCGGAAAAATAATCGTTTTGCCCATCCCTAGTTGACTGGCTGTAAAGCTAACTAGATCCTGTTTTCAGGGATTTTAATGGTGTGTTTATATATTTTTCACAGATAAAATAAGAACGCAGTAAATGTTGCACCAGACCACCAGTATAACAATTGCACTTTAATTAAAACACGTTCACTGACATTTACTCTGGAAGCTAAAGACTCACACATTTTTCGGAGAATATGACATTGGCAAATTCCTTGTTTGACTCTTTCTTTACATCCGTGCCAAAATAAATTAACTTTATTTTTCGGTCAAAGGAGAGAGTAAAGGATAGTTGTCCAAATAAGACTAGAAATGCAAAAAACAGCAGCAACTATCTGTTGATGGACGCCTTATTTTCACACTGTATTTATTTATACATTTAGTCTATTAAGGAATTATGCTTCACATGGAGATTACTACAGTGTACAAATTTTAATAAATACTTTTTTTCTAAAACGGAGCAACAACATTTCCCTTTCGAAGGTTGGAGCCTTTGATGTTTTAACAGATTTTTTTGGATTTGAATAATGTCGGAAACTGCAATTACGCTTGAGTTGAATCTGTCAGGGCTGAGATGCCCCTTTGCCTTTGAAGTCGTCTGGCTCGCCTCAGGTGGGAGCGGCCCCAACTTAGCGAAAAAAAAAGCAAAACTTTGTTTGTTTCTGCGCCTGGGGTGGGAACTCAACCAACTGGCCTCCTCTGATCTGCCAGAGTAGACTACGCATCACACATACAAAGGAAAAAAACAACCAAACGCATGTGCAGTCTGGGAAAAAAAAAAAAGAGTGAGATGGAAAACCACAAAAGAACACCCTGCTAACACACCAACGCTTGTCCAGTTTGTGGAAAACCACACGCTGTGAATTCAAACCGAAAACACATTTCCTCCAAATTTTTGAGAACGGGAAATCAAACATTGATAAACGCTTGTCTGCATACATAAGTCATGAAACAAGAGGAGAGAGACTACCTTTTAGAGAACACCTTCTCCGCCTGACACGGCAGCAGAACACAAAACCAAAACAACCCGGTAACTTTGTGGCTCAGCCCGGCTGCACTAACCACACTGGCAAATACGCATTACAGAAACCCTGGTTCCGTCCTGACCAGCTACACGTCACTCCCACTTTCCTCTCTCTCTCTCTCTCTCTCTCTCTTCACAATCTTCTCCGTGACGGCACAGAAAGCCGACAAGAAATATACTTAAGGCAGAACCACGCACGCCGCGGACACAGCAATTAAGAGTAAGAATGGGTGACGGCGGGGACGTCAACAACAGCAGGGAAAGACAAAAGACCTGAACTGAACCCCCCGTCTCCCGGTGAAAACATCTGCCTTTCACTCTCCCTGACAAAGCTCCCCTGTTTATTATTCCGTTGGGCTCCACCTTTGGCTCGTTTCCGAACAATTTTTCAAGCTTCCTGTAAAATGAATATGCAGTGGCTTCGAGGTGAATCCATTTGCAAGACAGGATGATAATGGAGAGAAAGTGGTTTAAAAAAAAGCCCCAATTAATCTCATGTAAAATGGCTGCTCCGTGCCGCTAATGAGATGCCGTTTTAATAAGCTACGATGTCGTACAACAAAGCTATTTGGTAAACATTATTGTTTATTTGTCTGATGACTTGCAGGCTATGGAATGGATTGGATTTTATGGGGGAGAAAAAAATAAACAATGATGTGTGTTATTCACGCACATCAATGTTATAAATATTTCAAATGTATGTTCCAGACAGTAAGCAGATGTTTCAGACCGTTTTTAGGAGCTGCAAATGATTCTCATATTTTAAAACACAATGGGATCTCAACAGCTTGAAGTGCCAGCAAACCAACACCAGCGCTGCAATGTATACAACGGAAATCCCACGATTGAATGTCTTGCATGCACACTTCGAAAAAGTCTAATTTAAAAAGTTGCCTCTTCTTCTTCTTCGTCTTCTTCTTCTTCTTATAGTGGAAGAATCCGGAGAAGAAGAAGACGAAGACCAGGCTTCCGAGTCAGATCAAACTTGAGGGCTAATCGTTACACTTGTAAACAGCACAGCTCTCACAAGAACTCAAACGGGTCCGGTATCGACTCCGGGGCCCGCAAAGACAGCTCCTCAGCGGACCGTGCTCTTTGAACATCTTTACTTATTCATCACGGAAGGGGAGAGCGGGGGGGGGACTGACACCACTCACAGCCCTCCCCCCTCCCCCCCCTTTGGAGCGGCCCTATGAGGGAGGCGGGGGCCCGTTAAAGATGCATGGGGGCACCCGAGAGGTGAGCCCAAAGTTCTCCCGGGATCCTTGTAGGGCTCTCTTCAAATATTCATGCGACGGCACCGGCACACTCTGGCAACACGGGGTAAGTGCAGCCGTTTCCCTCGGTGCTCAGTCTGTATTCAGTGCGTCATGTGATGTGTGTGTGTGTGTGTGTGTGTGTGTGTGTGTGTGTGTGTGTGTGTGTGTGTGTGTGTGTGAGTGAGTGAGTGAGTGGGTGAGTGAGTGAGTGAGTGAGTGAGTGAGTGAGTGAGTGAGTGAACGAGCGTGGGTATTATTGTGTTTTGGATCAAGTTAAAAGAGGAAGTACAACACAAAGTCAACGAATGCATTGCATTCGTAGGTAATGTGGGTGTTCAGCAGTGCTTAGCACAACAGACGTCCTCGCCACTAGAAAACATGGATGAAAGCATTTATCCTCATTAAGCTCTGGTTTAATGCAAAGTATGTATGCAATCCATCCGTCTTTGTTTTCAACATATTAATATGAAAGGGTGATTCATATAAGATGCAACATTTTCTCGTAGGCTCATCGTCACAGATTAAAATCCCAGGCCGTGCGAAAACCACATCCTGTACGCAGTTTTAACTCATCATTTATCAAGGCTTCGGTGAACGTCGACTTTATCTTACCATTTAAAAAAGGCTTAGCGGTTATTGAAATATACAGGCTTATTTGACAGAACATAATCTCAAGCTCAACGGACAAGGTAGGAAAGACGTGATATAGTGCAGAGCCATTTTTGAAACCATTCAACCGAGAGAGCGCCTTCTCTTTTCCTCACGCAGCCGGAAACACAACCTCTGGGATTAGCTGCAATATGTGCTGTCAGGAGGAGAGAACATGTTATTGATGAATCTGCACAAGTGATTAAATGTCCTCATTTAGTCCCTTAATAGCTATTGCTTAACAAAGCCTCATAGTATTTATGCCAGCCGGCACAAAAGAGCGAACGCGAGAAGGACATTCTATCTACGCAGCAAAATGACCTCAATGACTTCAACTAAAGAGAAAATCACTGTGCTAAATCACAAAAAAAAGGGAGGGGTGGGTGTGGTGGTTAGGGAGTTCGACTCCAAGGGGAAAGGTACTGGGTTTGATCCCCAATGCCCGCAGTCTAACTGTAGGCCTCATTGAGCAAGATGTCCCGACTCCCGACCCTCACCTTAATGAGAAAGTAGAACTACGGATGAAAGCATCGACTCAATGATTAAATACTATTCAATCATCGAGTAGTTGCTTTCATTATTTCATATATTTATGCTTTCATTTATTAAAACGTAACAACCCTAAATCGATTGAACCAATCGATATAGGCTGTTCCTATTTAAGAAATTGTAAATAGCACTTAAACAAAAAGTGGAAGCGGATTGCGTGAAGAGGCCAAAAAACCAAAGTATATTCAAAAATAATTGTCCATTTGCTGTTGCATTCATTTGCTATCAAGACAACTGGATTGCGCTGCCATTATGTCTGGTTAAGCCCGAGACACAGAGCTGTCTCCGCCATCCTCTGCCAGTATTGTGTTATATTTTGTACATTTTTAAGAGAGTCAATGCATTCCGGGTCCGACGCCTAATAATCCATCAAAGGGAGTTAAAAATAACCGGCTAAGCCCCTTCTCTATGCTCCATTCATGCCTCAAAGAGGGAAATACGAAGCAAATGACAGTCC
Organism: Gadus morhua; assembly: GCF_902167405.1. NCBI lineage: Eukaryota > Metazoa > Chordata > Actinopteri > Gadiformes > Gadidae > Gadus > Gadus morhua. Next base: position 4,506,383 of record NC_044056.1, on the reverse strand, counting down.
GAGCGTACAGTACGGTGAGCGTGTTCTGAGCTGGCTCTACACGCCCACAGGCGCCCCAGGCATGATCCTTTGGACACACCAGTGCGTGGCGATGCTATGGCCGTCCCCGGGGATCCAGCTGTCGTCCAAAGGGGCCCCCAAAACCCCCCTGATTAGCCTCACTGGGGTTGTCAATCAAAAGGGAAAAAATACCCCGAGGGAAACAAAGAAAGAAATAAGTCGACATGTGGTGGATTCGTTTGGCTTTACGTAGTCAGGAACCACATTTTAAAGACCTCGGAATAAATTCTGATAAAACGAAACAATAAGCGAATAATTTAAGAGACGTGTGAGACAAAAGTATCAGAGGAGACGAGTGAGGGCCCCTCACGAGTCACCGGTGTGTCGTTTGCATTTTTTCATTTTTTAAACCCGGCAGTGCTCAGGGGCTCGGCGCTCCATTCATCCTCACCTGGTCCTTTGTGCCCCACCGGGGTGGAGGATGCACGGCTCGTTACTGCGCCGTGTTCAGGCGGAGCGGGGGCGGTGCTGAGCTGTTACCCACGCTGGATCCATAAGCAGCCAGAGTCAGGCTGGCGTCTAAGCGTGTCGGTGGATACATTCACACGCGTGTGCAAAGAATGGAAGCTTTCCTCGCGGCAGAACGCGGTTCCGACTCCAACCTGATTATGAACAAAAAAAAACTTTAAATAAATAAAGAAATGGGACAGGATGGTGTAGTGGTTACTGGCCAAAAGGTTGTGGGCTCCATCCCTGATGTCCGCTCCAGTCCAAAGTCTACCTGTTAGCATCCTTGAGCAAGACGCCTTCATCCATACCTGCTTCTTGAAGACCCGTGTCTTCCAACGTACGTCAGCCGGCCCCGGGACCCTAGCTTCTGCTTAACGATGAAACGCTAATAGAACAATCACCAGGCAAGAGATGTTAGCATGTCTTTCCAGAGCACCTGGATAAGTAAAGTAATACCTCTCGTAATAAAAAAGAGACATTAAAAGCTAAATGAACAACGGGGGGCACTAACCACGGGGCTTTAATTCAACGGGCTGAGTGGAACAGGGAGATTTACCACAGCCTTGCAAAGGCCATTCTGCATTACGGCGTCCCACTTATCAAACTGGGACAGGCGTCTCTCTAACCACACAGTTATCACTCCCGTGAAATCATAAAGCAGAAAATCACCGTCCGTCTGACATTTCGCACGAGGGGGGGAAGCGGGCGGCCGGCGCTCCTCGGCGACTAGGGGGCTGGCATTTGGAAGTCGGCCGCCTCGAGCCCGGGGGGAACTCGAGGCGTCGTGAGTCGTGTCGCCGTCGCGAGTCAGGAGGGAGCCGCCGTGAGACGACGGCCTTTATTTGAAACCCCCCCCCCCCCCCCCCATCGCCGAGAGGGAAAAAACTGTGATGCGGTTTATCAGTCACAGCCTCTAAAAAATAGAGCGCGCCCGGCCCTTATGGGCATATTTGGGTGGGTGAATCAACCGGAGGTTTTACAGTGTGTCGCGGTGGCTCAGCCGTGGGAGCCTCTTTAAATAGACGGCGGTAACACGCATGAGCGGCTTTTCAAGGAGGAGATGGAGCGCACCGTACGGGAGGGGCTCTGGGGGTGCCACGGTGAGGCATTACTTTAGCCACGCTGCCGTGCCCCGGGGACAGATAGTCTTCCTGGCTCGGTCCTCCTCACTCAGTCTCACCGGTAGCCGTGTGTATACGCTGCAACTTTTGTTTGATGTCGTCGGGTTCCCCTTCTATCCCGAATCTCGAGTCATTCACAAATGTGCGCGGTGATTAGAATGAGGAAGTGCACTCATTGTCTCGCTCTGTTTGTCGTTTATTCTCGAGACGTCGTGACTAGACCAGGGGTGTAAACAGAGGGAGCAGGGGACACATTTCATCTCTCAGAACGTTTTTCAGGCAAGGGGGGATGGATGGAATGGATGTATCACCCGATGCTTGTTCAATACATACAGAGAATAATGTGGGCAGAGGGCTTCTTATCAATTGCTCTGACATTCACGTACAAGAGCCGGTGATTACATGGAGGCTTTTGATGGGAACGTTAACCAGGCCAACTGGATGCTTTTATTTTTAATCAATGGTCATAAAAGGGAAATATGCGACAGCTGTTCCTTTATTATTAGTGCATTGTTGGGCTTGAGAATGACATCCTGTGGATTGTAAAACTTGCATTAAAATTAGCCACCAATGCTGTGATTTAATGAACACCTTGTCAGGGACATAATGCATCTCACAAGCGCGATAGACGCACTAAAACAGGCAATCGCAGCTCCCCGGTGAAATAAACACCATGTGACTAATAAAACATTTCTCAACGTGTGGACAAAGAGCAGAAGAGAATCGGGGAGATCCTTTCCTTGACATCATCATCTCCAATGAATCAAGGAGCATTTCCCTGCTCTGAACTGCGGTGTATGAATCATGTGCCCATTAGCTAGCGGAGAAGCCTATCTCTTGGCCCCTACCGGTTTGCCATTCATTTTCTTAATCAGATAAATGTCATTTTACACTTAGGTAATGAAATTATTTGACCATATTTCCCCGGCAACCCTCTGCTCTCATTTATTTTCTCATTTCTGTGCAACCCGCCCCTCGACATGAAATGAGATTTGAATCCGAGCTCCGGGCAGCGCTGCAGGGATGGCCATTGATCTGCGTAACGCTCCATCGGCATGGCCGCAGCTCACACACACACACACACACACACACACACACAGTCACACACGCAGTCGCACACGCCTGCCACACGCACACATACATCTCTCTGATGTGTGCGAAGAGACAAAGTACCATCCGATGGTCAAAAACGCTAATCCATTTATAATCGACCATTAAAACTGTACCTCGGTAACAAACAAAAAATACTTTCACGTTACATCTTAAAAATCTGTGACGGAAGGGAATAGGCCTGTCGTTCCTTGTTGATCCCAGACGGGAAATGAGGGTTAAACTAATTAGGTTGAGATAGAAAGTATACCCTGAACGATACAGCTCAGTAACAAATGGTTCCTCCACTCCCTACCTCCTCCAGACGATCTGCAGAACATCTCGAGCCTGACCCCTCCCAGATACAACCTGAGGAAACTGATGAAGCAGAGGAGGCTACATCCTCCGTCATCTAAGCCCCGAGGAGGAGCCCTGACGCTACGGCGGCTGACATTTCCGACATCGGCATCGGCGTTGACCTCTGGGGCCTGCTGGCTGAGCAGAAAGGTCAAACGTTGGACTTAAGCTTTCTCCCACAGGCGGAACGGAAGGAAGCGGGCCAGTATAGCCGATCAGGTAAAAGGTTGGCGCAATGCTAAGCATTCTAAGCACTGACTGCCGGAAAAAACGAGGATAATGAGCTTCGACAGAGGCACCGGGTACGTAGGATCTGAAACTGGCACCACATCGTGTTTGTTGACGGCTTGCATTATCGCCTGCGTCTGACGCCGTTGGTTCGCCATCGGGGCGAGGCGAGCCGATGGAGCGCTTGTCTAACCCCTGTTCCTACATCGACCGCCAGTTGTAATTCGAATTTGAATTTGATTCGAACTGACAATCCTTGGCCTGCCCAGACACAAGATCCTGTTCGTCTGGCAAAGACGCTGCGCTGCAAAGTACTAGTCTTGCTCTCTCACTCTCGTTCTCTCTCCCGGCTCTGCCTCTGAGCTCTGTGGGCAGACAGTCTTAGACAACAAGGAGAGCAATAGAAAGAGCTAGATAGTGAGATTGAGAGAGAGAAGGGCTGGAAAGCAATGATGCTGTCAGAAGCCCCTGACAATCTGGGTCAGGGTTTGGGACCACAGAGTCTTAGTCACACCACTGAAAACTTTTGTTTTCCCTAGATATATATTTTTTGGGGCCGGGACTGACTTAAAATCCAAACCCTGAAAACATTGGTTTTTTTTTTTGGGTCCTTTCGTGTTATTCCTTTGTATTTGAACAAATGTCAACACGAGTGTAAGTGTATGACACAGAAGCTCAACAAAACAAATGCGTGTTAATCTTGAAAGCAAGCAAACTGGCTCTTTCATTTGCTGTAAAACAAAGCCAAGTAAACAATTGCCCCAGAGCGATGGTGACATTCGCTGCTGTTCTCAGTGAAACAACATGACAAGAAATTTCAAGATGGCGCCTTTTTCACTGTTTCATCTTTCAAATCAATGCACCATTCTTATGCAGCCTTTAAAAATACTTCTGTTCTGCATCTTCTGAATCATGAATGAATCAATTGTTAGCCGTTCGATAATTAATGAATATGACTAAATAGTAATCAATTGATCCCTGACAGTAACTCGGCCACAGCAACAATTACAGGAGAGATTAAAGAGATGAACATTGAAAACAATCAAATAATGAAATAATATAAAATAATAGGACTACCTACACAACAACAATATAATGATTATCATCAGTAGTAGAACAAAAAGAGTTAGAGTTGATCCAACTCTTCCTGGACCTGGGCCAGGGAATGGCAGACTTGGACGAGTCGGTAAAAGGCTGAACTTCCGCGCGATACACACAACGTGTCCAGAGACGGATATTAGAGCTGCCAGAATAAGAGCCCCAAGCTCCAGTACGAATCATGAATACCCCTATGCTGAAGGAACAGACAGGGGTGCGCGGAATATCCTTACGAGGGCGTCGGTTTCAGAGAGCACAACTATGTTGATGGAAAGACCCGGGGACCTGGACGGACAGACGGACGGACGGTCGAATAGCCCTCCCTGGACACTGAAAATAAGGGGATCTATAGCTACCTATGTGGGTCACAGAGAGAGGGAGAGATAAGGAAAGAGAGAGGTAGATAAGGAGAGAGAGAGAGAGAGAGAGAGAGAGAGAGAGAGAGAGAGAGAGAGAGAGAGAGAGAGAGAGAAAAACATGTCATTGGATAACAAATGTCAGCAGTGTGACGAAATTACATGAGAGCGAAGCTAGAAAGATGCAGGGAGCTTGGAGCAGGGTGGTAGTGTGTGTGTGTGTGTGTGTGTGTGTGTGTGTGTGTGTGTGTGTGTGTGGGGGGGGGGGGGGGTGGATATGGTGGTGGGGGTCCCTGGGTGTGGAGAGCAGAGGAGGAGAGAGGTAATAGGACGCTGTGGTCAGGCAGATGGTGCTCAATAACGAGCAGAGCAGCAGTGCAGACGGTGGGAGAGGAGCACTCCGACTCCAAACCCAGAGAGACGGACGCGGGGGAGGAGGGAGTATAAGGGAGAGAGGGAGAGAGAGAGAGAGAGAGAGAGAGAGAGTGAGAGAGAGAGAGAGAGAGAGAGAGAAGCACACCCACTCCCACAGAGACCACAGGTGTGAAATAATTAGAAATCAACCTTCAAAAAAAGAAAAAGAAAAAAGAGGAGGAATCATCGTTTTTTTTTTAGAATTCACTAACTCTTTGACATCGTTATTGGTCTTGACCTCCGCTTCGTTAGCGGGGTGACATTAATGCATAATTAATACGAAACAAACGAGCCACCGCTAATTAAGTCGGCGGCGGTAGCACAACAACAGATACGCGCCGTGGCTGCGGTCTGGCCTTTGAGGCTGAACCCCCCATCCCCCCCCCCCCGCTGCAGAGGGGAAGGGGGGCGGGGGCCTGATGCTATGCACACTCAGCATTTTCTCCCATTTCCTCCGCCCTACAGAATCTGGAATCAGATAACGGGCAGAGGAAGGCTTAATTGTGTTGTCGGTGATCAGTGGAACCCGCATCAGCATCAGATAAGGCCAGCCATTAGAGGACAGCCCCGGGAGAGCTGGTATCGCAAACAGTGGGATGGTCCTCGGATCATGTACATGGACTTATTTTAAAGTATGACTTATTTATTCACTCATTGAGCCGACACTCTGATCCGAAGCGATTCATTCGGGGAATTAGGATCCATTTCACGAAGGAAAAGGGAGGGGTTAGTCTTTATCTTAGAGCGCATAGAGGTTGACTTTGACGGAGTCCCAGTACATTTTGTCTGGGATTCGGGCCACGCTCGTACCCCCCCCCCCCCCCCCCCCCCCCCCCCCTGTCCCCCAACACCAGCGGCTCGAGAGCGGAAGGAAAGTCCGGATATCAAATCAAGGAATGAGAGCATGGATCCTAATCCGGATTATAATTTTATAATTTATGCTGGCAGGGAAATGGGTTTTAGCGGTTTCACATTAACGCACTGGTGGCATTTGCTGTTGGATTTTGGAACAGTGCACTTTGTTTAATTCTCCTCCACAGTGTTCTTGTAATGACAATTTTGATTAGGATTCACATTGGGAGAGGTTGGCCTGTACATTTGTAAAGACCCCCCTCCCAGCCCCCCCCCCCCTCATTTCGCCTGCTCTACTTCTGCTTCTCTGAACAGCTCGTATCACCGTCACTGAGTGCATGGAACACAGGATAAAAGCATACGTATGAATATTCCAGAAGACCATTTCACACACGACTAATGCATCCCAAGCAGGCCTCTGCCATACCTCCACGTCCTTTAAGAGAAAGTCATCCGACCCCATCGTTATCATTATCGATCGGCATGATCAAACGGTTGATGGGGTGATCAAACTGACCACTTCTTAACTTTGTCTTTTTGCATCTCTCTCTCTCTCTCTCTCTCTCTCTCTCTCTCTCTCTCTCTCTCTCTCTCTCTCTCTCTCTCTCTCTCTCTCTCTCTCTCTCTCTCTCTCTCTCTCTCTCTCTCTCTCTCTCTCTCTCTCTCTCTCTCTCTCTCTCTCTCTCTCTCTCCCCTGAGCAAGGAGGAAGCCATTGGTCAAGGTGGCGTCTTGTGTTGTTTCGTCGTATCTCGACATCATATCGTTGTACCGATCCCAGAAAAGGGACCCTGGGCCCTGTTTAAAATCGTGTAAGCGCTTTGCTTGTTTTTACCTTGATTCTTACCAGAGAGCACCTTAAAGAGGTTCGCTCTTAAGGTGAGAAGTCTCATGCTATTTACCCGCTCCCGGGGCACTCTGCAGCTCTTATCAGTTGATAAAAGGTGGTGGCGGCAACGGCACTCCAGAAGCAACCTTATTTTTCTTCTTTATCTCGAACACGAGGGTGGCATAAAGACACAAGCAGGGGCCGGCGCGCCACACGGGATGCAATCTGTGCTCTATGATTGCGTGGCGGAGGCTGGAGGGCCGTTGCGCTGGGGGTAATGGCGCCGGCTGTGATGAATGGGCAGAGTGGCAGCCTTGTGAAGAGGCTTTGAGCCGCACAAAAGCGTCGAATCCTCCGCTGTAATGACACACCGCCTCCCGGTGTCGCCGGTGTCAACAACGTCATTCGCGATGACATTCGAAACGACTGACGGCGTCCTAAAAGAACGTGACGTATTCTGGATACTGATAATAAAAACACAAAGATACTGGCACGCCAGCCCCCCGCAGTCTGGCGAGACAGAGCCCCCGACAACGCCGGGGGGAAAGACAACGGCAACCGTCGCCGCCGCAGCCTCCACCGCCGCCGTCGCTGCCGCCGCCTCTCTTTTGGTTTCAGCAAGAGGGATGCTAGTTGCCTTGGCAACCAGGCACAATGGCCACAGGACGAGGAAATCGGCCAGGCAGCTGAGCAGCTGGTTCAAAGCCCTGGCAGGTGAGCCCGAGGGTCGCGAATCCCCTGCCACGGGGTTGGGTCCGGTCCATCTTAGGAGACCGCATCCACGTCCTTCTGCTATTCATTACTGCACCGCACCGGGTGACCACCGACACCCCGGCCTTTGTTCCTCGGGCTGGATGCTTGATCCGTCAGACCCATCTGGTCCCTCTTTTTACTCTCTGCCCTCCGGGCCAGACAGTGGCTTACATGGAGACTGCTTCCATGCCAATTAATCAATACTTGCGGGTTGAGGCAGGTTGGCAGAGTTCCAGTTGCAGCTAAGCCAACACGGCAATAAAATGGCGGCACATTTAGATCTTTTATAGGCCATACGAATGTCTATTAAAACAGAGCATGGCTCCTAAAGGACCTAACTTTTGTCATCAAGCACTAAGTAATAATTGTTTTACCAAAGGTTAATTGTTCAACAGATACTAGGCCATTGGAATTTAATTGAGCTGTTAAATGCCTGTGGCCTGGGCCCACAGCTCTTCAATGAGCTGGTTTGACGTGGTGTGTAAACGTTGCCGGCTCCCCTGATGACTGTTACAAGTTGCAGCCAAACTGTTCAGCTGAGGATTCGGGACAGATGATGGGAGTTGGAGTGTCTGACTAATGCCGCGGCCCCACTGAAAGTATGGGCACATGTACAATCGCTCATGTTGTACTGCACGTCTCCTGCCTTCCTCTGTTTCGTCCCTTCTTAGCCGTTTGGCAGGTACTCCAGTCAGCAGTTTCAGTGACCCAAGGGGATGGGTCTCTTATATAATAGGAACATCCAAACGCCCCAACCAGGAATGCTTTGATCACATCTGTTATTCATAGAAATGCTTCCAGCACATTCCTCCACATTATGACTATGAATGTATGGAGATATGACATTGTATAAATTCCTTTTTTTCCCCCCTCATGAATTAATAACTTTATTCTATTTAAGATCCGACTGCAAGAACACACAAGGCAAGGGAAATTTTAAAGAAAACGTAATTGCCATCTAGCCAGCTGCTTCAACATTCTTACGACAATGGTTTAGGAATGTGATTTATTGGAATAAATAAGTGATAGTTGGTAATGAGGGTAAGAACGATTGAGAAGAATACATGAATTCAAAATATTTACATAATCACAGTTCGGAGAAGATTGAAGAACTTGGAATGCACTTTGCAAAGTATCCCTTAAAATACATGCACAATCTGAACCAACACTGGACCAAATATGGATACAAAGACTGAATATCAAATATTGGTATGTTCTCTATTTCTTTGCTAACTGGTGTGTTGTAGCAGCCAAAGGTTTGGTACAACAGACGGGTTTGTTGGTGTTCTTTGGACGCATTTGTAAACCTTCAGATGGCAGGGAACAGAGCATGAAATACCAGCCCATCTAAAAAGCACCCTTAGTTGGGAAGATTATTGCTATATTATTGCACTTTTATAGAAATATCTGAACGTTTTTCACTGACAGATTTTTTGGTATGCTTGCACATAGCAAAACAACAATTCCTCCCGCCCCAAAAGAATAAACAAGGTGAAGACGAACCGTTCGGCTGTATCCCTGCCAAGGGAAACATTTCAAGGCAGCTCCTGTCAACGGCCTCGGCGAACAGAGGGCTTCATAAATAACAAGGATGACATCAAAACCCGCTATCGTTTCGTTTCAAAGCGACGGCAGGTAAGGCAGCGACTTTATCGTGGGCACGGCGAGCAGATGTCTTATCGCTGTTTGTGGAACCAACCAAGGAAAATGCTGCGGGGATATTAGCCCATCGAGCCGGCTTTAAACACAATTACCTTGTTTGTGTGCTGCCTCTGTCCAGCCCTAGAGAGCAGATGTGGCCCAATTATGACAACTGATTGACCTTTGATTGCTGCCATTATGCTAATGTGTTCTACAGGCAATGCTAATCTATGGTGATGAGTTGAAAAACGACAGGACATTTTGATAAATGGCAGGCCATTACTGAATTATTCCGAAATTCAAGATGTATATCGACATTAATGAGTGTTGTCAGAGAAAACCAGGGAATAATTGAAAATTCAAAAGGTGGAAGTCATTCCGAGCGAGCTTGGTTTGATTACAGCGACGTTAGCATTTATGGCAGGTTTTGCTACAGAAAGCCAATATTCCCTTTATTTGCAACCTTCCTCCTATATTCTTAGCCAATGGATCTCTTTCATCTTTTACCACAGGTTAGACTGTATTGGTGCAACCATCAGTGAAACCGTTTAGACATCTCAAACCACGACGGTCGCCAAAGTGACGAAGAGGCCATTGATCACGAAGAAAATACAAGGGCTTCAAAATAAAAGCTCTGAAGCCAAAAATTAAACGGCAACGTCGAAACCCACCGTTTTCCACTCCACGTGAGCATTGACTGTGATACAAAAATGAATCCCAACGAAGATGAATGGCAACAATCCAACCTTTCGACTGCTATCAAGATGGAGCAACTCCTCCCCCAGGGTGGTCCCCTATGATTGGAGCCCTGCGAAATTAGCTCCCCCATCAATGCCCCACTGTGTCTGTTGTGAGGGGGGTTGGAGGTGGGGTTGGGAGGGTTGGAGCGAGGTTGTGGGGTGGGGCGGCTGCCAGACACTCGACAAGGGCGCCGTGAGAGAAGCCTCCGCCACTCCAGCAGAGCTGCCATCTCCGACAGCTGAACGCCCCCGCACCCCCGCCGACCCCCCCCCCCCCCCCCCCCTCACAGATACAAGTGTTTGGGTTTTTTTCCCCCCTTTTCCCCACCAGTAGCTCAGCCCGTCAAACATGTCTGGTTGAAAAGCCCCCCCCCCCCCCCCCCCCCCCGTCCTCCCCAGGAAACAAACAAACAAAGAAACCCCCGAACAAGCTCATTCTCCCCTTTTCCCCAGGCCGAGTCAGTAGGTGTCACTTCGGTTTAGGTTCTACTCCCCCCCCCCCCTGCCGCCCTGAAGGATCCACCAGGGGTTCAGTCTGCCGACCGTACAGCAGCTGTCCCATTAACACTGCGTGCGCAGGGGGGGGGGGAGGGGGGAGGGGATTAAACGCAACTTGGCATTTAGTGGCCACGTGGTGCGTCGTCGAGCCAACACACTCCGGTAGACACCGTGCCAAACGCAAACTCCACCCCCCCCCCCCCCCCCACCGCCGGAGAGAAACAAACTCATTATTTGACTTCCATCTTTTGCAGGAGTGGGTTGCATCGCTTCCATCTAAATGTGGCGTGTGTGCAAATTCACAACATTGTGTTTGCTCGATTTGATGACTTGTTTTTCTCATTGGATTGAAATGAAGTTCCAATATTTAGATTCCCACCGGAGCGCCGTCTGTTTGCTGGGGTCCCCTCAGGCCGTCGCCCTGCCAAGTTCCCAGAGAGAGTCGAGTCTTAATGGAGCTCGCCTGGAGCTAGTGTAGCCTCCAATCTGCCGGCCATCCTGGGCCTGCCTGCCTGGAGTAATGAGGGAACGATGCTGCCACAGAGACTTTCCTCAAAGTACGCTGGTTTAGGAGATTCACAGGAGTCGCAACTTCCAAAGGAAGACCCCCATCCACCTCTTCCTTCCCCCCCCACTCCACCTGTTCTCAGTCAATCAATGGTTCTTCCTCGGCTCAACGCTATAACCTGCTTATGGCTCTCATTCATTCCTCTCCCACTCTCGCTCTCTCTCTCGCTCAACGTTTCCCTTCATCCAGTTCCTGAGACGCATTAAATCGCAATTAATATTGACACGTTACCAAGACTGTCTGGCCGGAGGGAGAATCTGTTAAACATGAGATGTACTCGATAAGCTCAGATCACAGATGGACTGGAGCTTTAGGTTTTTTTTTCTTCTTTCTTTACCTTCTGTTGGCAGAATTTGTGATTATAGATGATTAAAATAAACATTTGGCTCATGTTTGACTTGGTCTTTACTTAAAAGGTCCTCTCTTTTAACCACCTAGTTTCAGGTTGATAGTCATTAGTGGCAGACAGCAGACAGCAACAGATGTGTGAGTAATGTGTCCATCTACCCCATTTGTGGATATTTTTATATATTTTTTTAAAATGTCTCGTAATGACTAATAACCCTTAAATGATTTGTGCGTGTCTGTGTCTGAGTGTGTGTACCTGTTGCCCTCATAGAGTGCCAGGGGATGCTACACAACGGTGCGTGTCGAGAAAAGTCGAGAAAAATCAGTTACAATGCAGAATATTCCAATCGGAATCACACCGTTGAAAAAGGCTGATGGGTTCAGCCCTCAACATCAGATACTCTAGTGAAGATGATCTTAAGCTCCACCCCTTTTCCCAAAATATATATTGAGAGGATCCGATTACAATGGAGTTTCACTTTTTAATCCTATTGTATAATAGAGTAGCGAATGGCAGATTGCAGAAGAAGGGGATTATGTCAAGTGAGTGTATCTCGGTGCATTCGGAGCATTCTTTAATGCATCCTTGTTTTGGAGACGCTAGTTTATGATGTTATTCTCCTGTTAGATGACTTAAAGTAGGCTCTTTGGGAGAAAGTTGGTATCGAAAAAAAATAAATGTTGCGATACAACCGCACAGAGTCATGGTATCGAAAGCAAAATATATTTATTTACGTACCACAGTGCAAGTTAACATCTGCTTGTAGCGCTGACTGCTATCGAGATAAATGATCAATAAATACAATGGATAGAGATAACTTTAGGTCTGTGAATGTGGTTCACCATTATGGATGCAATAAGAGGAATGTGTGTTGAGAAAAATAAATGTAATAATTTAGTAAAGCAACATCTGCCATTCCCCACAACATGTAGCCAATTGTGACCTTGATGACTAGATACAATATTGTGATTGGATAAACAGATTTAATCACATCATTTTTTGAGTATTCATCAAAAAGCAACCTCGGTGCGATAAAACTTTGTCGCATTTTTGCAAGAAACGGAAAACACGTCATTCGTATAGTCCCATTCAGCTCCGTGAATTTGAATTATTTTATTGAATTGGGAAAATAATTCAATATAAAAGGTAACTGAAATGAACTGGCAGGCATTTTAAGTGGCAGCCACCACCACCAAAATACCTGAACACACACACACACACACACACACACACGCACACACACCACCTATAATTACCAGGCCAAATTGCAGGGGAATGGGAATATATGGGATGCAATCAGAGGCCACATAAGTGCAGAGTGAGAAGTAAACCGGGAAAGAACTAATGGCCTTCTGCTATTACAACAAGGTGTGCCATTACTAACCCCTCGACCGAACCCGGTGGGGACTCGTCGAAGGGGCGAGAGAGGATTTTTTTTTTGGGCTATGGCACCAGGGCATCGGGGGAAAGTCGTGACCTGGGTTGTGTTGAGGTAGCCGTTCTTTATTTAATGCAATCCTCGCGATTACTTTCTGACGTGGACGCGCGTGCGTGTGCCCCCCCCCCCCCCCCCCCCCACACACACACACACACCAGTCTGCGGGTCTCCCAGCAGTGAGGCGTTGCTTTCCAACAGAACTAATTATTCTGGCGGTCGGATGCTGCGCTAAGTGGACTCCAAGGAGGTATGGATGACAGGCAGAGCCTCTCTCTCTCTCTCTCCCCCTCTCTCTGTCTCACTCCCTCTGTCTCTCTCTCCCTCTCTCACTGTCTCTCACTATCTCTCTCTCCCCCTCTCTCTCTCTCTCTCTCTCTCCCCCTCTCTCTCTCTCTCCCCCTCTCTCTCTCTCTCCCCCTCTCTCTCTCACTGTCTCTCTCTCCCCCTCTCTCTCTCTCTCTCTCTCTCCCCCTCTCTCTCTCTCTCCCCCCTCTCTCTCTCTCTCCCCCTCTCTCTCTCACTGTCTCTCTCTCCCCCTCTCTCTCTCTTTCTCTCTCTTCCACAAACTGCCCAGGAGGACGCCAGACACATCCAAATGAGGCCTTATTAATTCTTGACAGAAAAAATAAAAATAAATGGAGAATCCCAGTTTTTTTTTTTTTTTTTCTCCCAAGGACTCATTTTGATACGTTTAACGACGATAAGAGCTCAACAGGGGAGCTCTCTCTCTCTCTCTCTCTATGAACAGGGAGATGAGGAGGCTGTTTAGGCTGTATAAGACACAAGACACTATACTGAACTGTAATGCAATAGATCAACTGATGTTTCTGTTTGGGTGAGCATGTATTCCCCTATTGCCCTCCTGGCATTAAGTATCCAAGGTTTCGTTTAATGTCTAAGGGAAACATACTTAAAGAAAAGTGCCCAAATCAAATCCACTTTTTTATTGAATGGGTGAAAAACTAACTACGAAATAATAATATTTTTTAAAACCCTCTGGAACGTTCCCTCAAAGAAGGACTATCAAGAAACAACCATGACCCGGTCCAGCTCGTTTACAGCCGGAGGCCAGAAACGAGCATCAAGTCTCTGACCTTTGTCCGTAAAAGGGGCCACATTTCCCCTCAAAGGACCCGAGCAAAAGATCTTCTCCGCTCCCTTATTCCATGCCGGGGGAATACCGCGGGCCGAGCATAGCCGGCGCGTGATGACGGATCATTCAGCCGGGATGGCCCATCAGAGGCGGTCTCCGTGGGTCCGTCTCCGTGGCTGTCGGGCGCTCCAGCTCTCCCTGGGAAATGGGGCTTGGATATCAGCCAACATCAAAGGCTCTGTCAGGGAAAAGCGTTGAACTGGGACTTCCACAAACTGCCCAGGAGGACGCCAGACACATCCAAATGAGGCCTTATTAATTCTTGACAGAAAAAATAAAAATAAATGGAGAATCCCAGTTTTTTTTTTTTTTTTTTCTCCCAAGGACTCATTTTGATACGTTTAACGACGATAAGAGCTCAACAGGGGAGCTCTCTCTCTCTCTCTCTCTCTCTCTCTCTCTCTCTCTCTCTCTCTCTCTCTCTCTCTCTCTCTCTCTCTCTCTCTCTCTCTCTCTCTCTCTCTCTCTCTCTCTCTCTCTCTCTCTCTCTCTCTCTCTCTCTCTCTAATATAATGCAGGGCCACGCGTTGTCCACTTGCTGTCCAGGAGACATTGTCGCTTGTACTTTAAAATGGTTTGTCGGATGTTCGAAAGTATATTGTCGAAAATGTTGAATACAGGGACATTTCGGGGGATGAAAAATAGGCTATTAAAAAGCCCCAATTGCTCGACTTGTTTGCAAACACGACAAGGAGAATGTGAATCGCTTCTCTGCGCGAAGAGAGGTAGGTAGAGGCATCATAGAATGGAATAGATGAAATGACCAAACCTTGAGCCAAACTCCAAACTTATGTTATTCAGACGCAATAGAAGAAGTGATTGAAAATATCTTCTCAACCAATAAGGTCTACACTGGTTCCATAGCACCTAAGCCCCTGTCCATAATTCATTATGGAACTTCAAGTGAACTTGAATCAAGTTGAAGTTTCTTGGGAGTCAATAAGTGTCTTGCTACCCCCTCTGGAAAGAGAAAGAGGGAATTAAAAGAGTGAAGTTAATTCTGTAAATTGAAGTGGCCCCATTTCTGCTTTAAGAAAAATGGAGCCCAATAAAACAAGACAAAGCCATGGAATCCATTACACATTCTTTCCCCTATCAATCACTGAGCATGGGATTATGTGGGGAACATCGCAAACCTTGAATTATCTTAATTACCTCTGCATTAGCAGGCGCCAGCCCTCCTTCAGACCGAGGGGAGATGCTGCTTCTGTGACAATTTGTTAAAAGCCCCATAATTTGAATTTAATACGAGAACTTTAATTGGTTGAATTCACGGATATCAAGGGGGGCTTTAAACATGGAGAGGCTCCTTCACGAGAGAGTTGTATTTCCACTTGTCCAAAGTCGCAAGTTACATTTTTACTCAGACAGTTATTTTTTTTTTCAATTTGCTCATATCAGCTGTGACGTCAGCAACAGCTCCCTGCTTTCTACGACGCGGTATGTATTTGCTTGTTTTTGTCTGTTTGTTTCCTTTGGGATGCGTTCCAATTCACTTAACATTATTTGTACTTCCTAATCCTTCACACCCTTGACATATTCGGCTATGCCCAAAGCGGATTACCTCATTTGGAAACAGAATAAAACTCATAGGTCATTATTCAGCCATAAACAAACAACACATACAAACACTGGGGAAAGAGCACAAACAACCATCATTTTAATCGCAAATTAAGAAGAGCTGTAACCAATGTACTGTACTAAATGCAAAATGACCATGAAATGTCATCCCAGTTTAAGGAAACATGCGAGGCCGAAAGACTTCTCAGACAACTTTGCTAGTATTTTCTTGAAATTTCCGTTCAGGGCAGAAACATTTGTTATTGTTTTGGCCTGTGTGCTATAATTCACTATTCTCAGAGTATCTCGTACTTCAAGTACCAGATATGAAAGAAAATGGCACAAAAACGCACAGCATGCCACAGCAATGCCACAGACACTTTTCAGTGTCAAAATATTATAAGTGCGCTCGTCTTTATAAAATTCGGTTGCACTCGGCTCGTCTTGCGGTCGTGTTCGTTCAGAGACCTCAACCTGGCAACCCGCGTGACCTTCATCTTGAGTGGAGGAGGGGGCGGGCAGAGACAACATTATTGTGTATTTGAAGTGCAGTATCCATGCTACATATTGTACCTCGAACACAAATAACAAGGAGCCCGTCACTAAGCTTAGAATTTTTCTTTAGCACTCCAAATATTAAAACCCAACTAATTCGAATTCGGACCATTTTGAACGTACTTGAGGGAAAGCTTCCTGCCTATTACCCGAGGAGCCTGATAGGGTGGAGGCCGCCCGGCGTGGATGCATGTAGCCCCGTGGTAGTGGCCCCGTGGCAGTTGCCCCAGGGCATCGGCCACGGGGCCAGGCTGGGTTAGAGCGGGAGCTAACCTGAACCACCGCAGCCCACTGGCCCTGAAACAGGAGGCTCGCATCAGATACCCGGAACAAAAACCCGCAGCCCTGGGGTGGTCCACACCACAAAGACCACACAGCGCTTGGAGAAATAATAACCCACACACTACATGCCATGGAAAATGTAAGAGGATTATGTACCCTAGGATTGTAGGATGCATGGGCTGAAGCAGAGTCAGCCGATTATTACCACGGGGAAGCAGTTTTTAGGAACAAAACCTCATGCGAAGAGGTTTTTGTCATTGTCTGATTGACTGGAAGCTAACACGCTATGTTGTAGTACATGCTACGGAGGCTTCATGTTGTAGTAAATGTACACAGATATCTTGCAAACATATATCAGTCAATGCAAAGAGGTTATCACAAAAAGTCTGTCTGGGACAATAATAAATTCAGCCATCTCTCAGTGATATTTATTAAAATGTTCTGCACACCACGTTTCCCACACTTGCTCTTACATCTCAGGGAGACCATTGTCTGTCGAATCCTTCAGAATGTTTATCTATCCATAAATGGTTTTCCCTTCATACATTTTAGCTTTTAATATACACGCTGTACTGTCTGAGGAGTCTGCCAACTGGCATTTCACTGCACAATAAAGTCTTTGAATCCTCACCGTCTCAAATCAACCAAATAAATGGATACCGAATAAATGAATTTTCTTTTCATAAACACCCAGACAGAATGCTTGCGGGGGCGAACCGCCGGCATCCGTAATGGAGTTCTCGTCGCTAGGTGAGACGCAGACAGACACGGCCTCGGCGGTACCCAGGAGTCGCCGTCTTTAGCCCCAGGGCTGCGCCCGGCGGCGGCGGCGGCATCCATTTCCCGACCGCAGTCCCTCACGGCCTTCGCCAAGACAACTCAGCGCGAGCAGCACTTGAGGAGAGGTGGTGGTGGTGGTGGTGGAGGAGGAGGAGGAGAAGGAGGCGGTGTTGGTGGTAGTGGGGGCTTTGGGAGGACCTCATCGTCGCAGGGAGCCTCTTGGATGCAGGAGATAATTGTCTCCTCCTTAACGCGGGGGAGAGATGCTGTATTTCTCTGACCTATACCTGGTACTCTCCACCTCCGAGATGTCACAGTCGTTTGCCGTAATTACTTGTGCTGATAGAGGTGACGGGGAGGACATTTGCATCGGATGAGGCTCGCACGCCCGCCGCGCCGCCCATGTCTCTCTTTGGCTCTCGCTTCGGCGCATCTTTTAATGTCACCGTAATCTCCGAAAGGTTACCGCCGGAAACGCGGGCGCGGATCCTGGGCGCACACCGCTGAATCAGTGGTTTGGAAATAGCTTTGACATTGGGGCTTTAGGAAGAACGTACACAAAAACACACACATGGGGAAACGTGGTGTTTCCTTATTTTTTTGCCCATGTGAAGTTATTGTGTCTTTACTTGTACAGTACATGGTACGGTGTTTAAGTTCCTAGAAATGTGCGGGCCGGGGTTTTCTGCACCGCTGTACACACACACACACACACACACACACACACACACACATATATACACCAGCGTGTCTGAAGGGAAAGAGAGGGAGAGAGGGAAAAGAGAGAGAGAATTTTTTTGAATCTATTACATTTAACCAGAACAATCTGTGCCAATAAATCCAATTTCCTTTCCCTGAGAATGAAACACTGGAGTTCCTTTCATTTCCTTATCAAGGTTTTTTTGCTATCGTCTGGAGAGTGATTCAGGGGAAATATACTGTGAGGGTGGGTAAGCAGCCACACAGACCCACTACAGCAATGCTAGTCTGGAGGCGTCACAGGTCCACATCTTTTGAGATAAAGCTTTGAATTCCGGAAGAAAAACAAAAAAAATGCCAGTCTGAAAGACTGCAAGTTAATTAAAAAAAAACTTGACTTATTATCTGCATTTTTATATTGGTGCCTTTGGGTCCCTTGCAAAGTCTACTTAATAGTTTCAAACTCATAACCAGAAGAACATTGCATCAATGGACAAAGAATCTATATTGACAAGGCCTGCCTTGTCGACTAAGTGCTCCCTCACTTACCCGAGTCACCTTATTGTACTCGGTTACCAGGGTGCTAGAATGATCAGAAAATTCTCCTTGTGAATTGAAGTAACCATCAGTCTCAGCTTGCGTGAAGCCAATTGTAGATATCAGACTTAGAGGGTAGATTCAGGAGGACGCTTTACCTCATGTAGACAGGCAAAGAGGAATTTGAATGGAATACAGTAGAACAAAGTTGAGCAGAATACCTCATCCTACACGACATGATTATTTGGATCTGAACACAAGCAGGAATCTGAATTCTCATCGCTGTGATTATTAAACGACTGATTCTGGAATTATGATTGGTTATGCTACAAGCAGTCCGAGCTGCAGACTAATTAGCTAAATAATAACACAAAAATTGACAATGTCCACAATGTATCTTCCCACTTATCGATGGTAGTTGGATGGTGCTAAACCAACACAGTTCGACCTCTGTAACATCAACATGGAACGTTCCCGAGGAACATTGATGTTTCTATGTGTTAGCCGTTAGCTTTGAGTTTAGGGACAGCAGGTCAGAAGGAAGTTCCAAAATAACGTTTGATGCAGGAGTGAGAAAAGTGTGCGTGGCATGATACGATACAAGTACATTTCTTTTTTTTTTACTTGCTCCAAAAATCCCACCGTGTCCTTGAAGCCACTCTTAAGCACATGATATCTGGCAGGAGGTGGACGGACAGGAAGTGACCTGGCAGGCGCTATATGGACAGGAAGCGATCTGGCAAGCGGCGGACGGAAAGGAAGCCCCCATGTGTCTGTCAGCCAGCCATCGTTTTTATATCCTCCTCGTCTCCAGATGTCACACCTCCCCGAGCATAAGCATCTGTTCATCAACCCACACCTCCCTCTCCCTCTCTCTCTCTCTCTCTCTCTCTCTCTCTCTCTCTCTCTCTCTCTCTCTCTCTCTCTCTCTCTCTCTCTCTCTCTCTCTCTCTCTCTCTCTCTCTCTCTCTCTCTCTCTCTCTCTCTCTCTCTCTCTCTCATGACATTTTCAACGGTGCCAGATTCCTGCCTTGAGACAAACACACACACACACACACACACACACACACACACACACACACAAAGACATACTGACACTCTGCATGCACACACACAGACACCAACACCAACACACAAACACACAAAAACACACACAGACACACACATCTGCCTGGAGCTAGACCCCTGTGTGCTGGTCTAGCTCTCAGAAGTGGAGGCTGGCAGGGTGGGGGTCCTGTGGGCTCAGCGCGGAGCTTTTGATGGGGAGCCAGGTGGTGACAGGACTACATTAAGCCCATTGTCTTCCATCACTCGCACTCTGCCGCTCCTTCCTCTCACTCATCTCCTCCCTCCCCGACTCCGTTCTCCTGCTCTCCTCTTTTCTTGTTCCCTCCCCTCCTCGTCTGGCGTGCTTTTAGTCTCCTCCACAGCTCTCTCCTCTCCTCCTCCTCCGTCTCTGGTCTTTCATCCTTCTCTCCTCTCTTCTCTCCCTCCTCATGGACCTCTGTTATTTTCAACCTACCTCCTCCTCCCTTCCTCCTCTCTTCATCCATCCATCCTCTTCACTTTCCCCCTTTCCTCCTCCTCTCCCTCCCTCCTCCTCCTCCTCTCCCCTTCTTCTCTTTCCTCCTCCTCTACTCTCTCCCTCCCTCTCTCCCTCCCTCCCCGCCTCCCTCTACTCTTTTCTTCTTTGACACCTGATGTGTGGCACTCTGTTATTCTCCCTGCCGTCCCAGAGGATGGGGATGAAGAGACAGTGTACCTGAATCTGTTTCCCCAACACACACACCCTCAGAAGAGTGAAAACTGAGGGGGCTGCAGCTTTGCAGAAAAAAAATGTAACGGTGAAACATTTGGCACACAGTGGGTGGAAGTCAGATGCTGCTGTCGTATAGATAAAGAGGTGGGGTTTAGGCGGCGAGAGTGTGTGTTTTTCAGGAGCTAAAGAAGGCTCTTTAGGCCTTGCTATTACAGAATTGTGAATAAAAACCTGGCAAAAAAGCCATCAATTTAACTGCATGGTACCAGAGACGGGCAGATAGGCAGGTAGAGGGGTAGTAATGAGCTGGATTGTTAACGATCTCTCCAGCCAACCAGCGTCCTTTGCGCCCGGTCCAAGTAGCTTCTAACAGCCATTTGGAGCCTCGATAATTCCACTCAATTAAAACTCATTTCTCCGTGAAAGGCCCATTTGGAAAACATTTATCCTGCTGGTGGAAGCGGGGGAATATCTATTATTCGCAGTGGGGGCAGCTGAGATTGGGGGAGGCGGTCTCCTTAATAGACAGCAACAAGCCCCGGTTGATGCAGAACAAGGATTGACTTTGCTTTGGTGCCGTATTAGAATATATAATAATGTACACCAAAAGAATAATCGTCTGTTTCCGTTTCTCTACGTTAACCCCTCGTAGTCCCTCAGCTGTGATTTCCAGCAGGCGTCACCCCCCCCCCCATGCATTATTCAACATGGCGGGTCGCAAAGAGGTAAAACCAAAAGGTTTACCTCTTTATTGTTTTCTTCCCCTTTCTTTTGGCTTCCAGCTACCGCGACCGTGTTCCCCCGGCAGCGGGCGGCGTCAGCCAAATAAGACATTTGAGTGGATGTGCCGAACGACACACCGCGACGTTGTGTGATGGCGTTCGTTTAGAACTTGCCATAGCGGTTGTGTTTGTTTTTACCCTTCCACAGCCCCCCCCCCCCCCCCCCCATCCAACTCATTCTTGCCTTCTCTGATTCACCGCAGCGAGGGATTTTCTGTGCACCGCAAATTGCCAATCAAGCTGTCACATTACCATTCAAATAGTGAAGGTAACAAGTCCACCGCTGAGGTCACAGCCTCTCTCCCTCGCACCGTCTCTCGGCCTGAGAGAGTGCAAGAGAGAGAGACAGAGAGAGAGGGAGAGAGAGAGACAGAGACAGAGAGAGAGGGAGAGAGAGAGACAGAGACAGAGAGAGACGGACAGATACACAGAGAGAGAGAGAGATACACAGAGAGAGAGAGAGAGACAGACAGACAGACAGACAGACAGACAGACAGACAGACAGACAGACAGACAGACAGACAGACAGACAGACAGACAGACAGACAGACAGACAGACAGACAGACAGACAGACAGAGAGAGAGAGAGAGACAGAGACAGACAGAGACAGAGAGAGAGAGAGAGAGAGAGACAGTCGTAACAGTGAAGGGTTGTTTTGTTGGTGTGGAAGTGACGTGAGCTCCGAGCTTCCCTCATCTCCAAGCAACATCCAACCCACTCCCCCTCGCTGTACATGTGGACGTTACATCAACATACACCCCCTCTTTTTACACCCCAGGTGTCTGTCTCCTGAGAGTGGGCAGCACAGGATGGAAAGAAGAATCAAGAATCAGGAGGGAGGGGGGGAGAGAGAGAGAGAGAGAGAGAGAGAGAGAGAGAGAGACAGAGAGAGAGACAGAGAGAGAGACAGAGACAGAGACAGAGACAGAGACAGACAGAGACAGAGACAGAGACAGAGACAGAGAGAGAATCGTAAACAAGCGAGAAGGGAGCCCATGGGGGTGAAAGAGTTACTCCTGCTGGTATTGAAAAGGAACCTCATACTGGATGCACATAACTTAGACCACAGATCCAGATCCAGCCTGTCAGGCACCGGCGTTTGTATTATTCAATCCATTACTAAATATGCTACCAATGTCGAGTCAAATGCATGCATAAACACTATGCTGGAAATTCGAACCTCACATTGGTTTGTGCAATGAGGGCCAGACAATAGATGCTCTACTGTAGCTAATGGGGTGCTGCCAATAAAAGGCCCCTAGTACAGGTAATAGAAACAGAAATAGTGGGAATTGTGTTTGTTAAATATTAAAGCAATGCTGGTTTGGTACCTAGTATACTATATGAGGTTGTTTTCGGCTTGGTACTCAATAGCATATAGCATAATATTTAATTAATAATTTACTACTATATACCTAGGGATGTAAGTTACCAAAAACTATAAAGATACCTGCAAATCTGCTCATGGCAAACCGCTCTGAGAACCCAACAATAGGAATCCGAAGCATCGTCGAAGGAAATTCACACATTCATAGATTCTCACATCTCTACAAGTGTAAACTTGTTGAGGTGCTGCTAAGCCATTTTAAATGCAGTGCGGAATCAAAAAAGACCATACCACCCCATCCCAAAATAAATGATTCTCCAGTTTAGAAGAGATTGTTTTAATCCCATAGAGAATGTGTTTTTAGGCGGATATACACAGCATCAGCCGGTGTTGTGGCTGGGTGCTACACCGTGTAGCTTAGCGCCTCTCCGTCATGCGAGTGTGGAGGAGGGAAGATTGAGAATTCCCCTCCGTGGATCAGTAATCTATCACATTGTTTACCCTCCTAATCCCCGGTCCTGACATACCTTATGAAATTCCTGAGGCCCGATGCCTTTTTTATTGCCTCAGGCAGACTTGTTTACTCCACATCTGGTAGCATTCTCTAGCAGCTAGAGTGCTAGCAAGGATTCGTCACAGCCCCACGCCTCGCCTTCAATTCCCTGATTAGAAATCTGGGAGCAATGTCTTATTCACTTGTTGCCAGGGCCTGGTCGTGAAGAGGGAACATCTGTTTGGATGAATCTTTAATGTAAGCCCAAGCCTCGCAAGACGCTTATGCCGATGAAGAGCTGGGAGACCATGGTGGCGGCTCCAAGCTGTTCTGCTACACAACGCCAACCGTCACATTCAGTCAAGAGTCCTCCCTTGTGAACATCAAGGACAACGTTGGGTTTTGGTAACACTTTGCATTACAGTGTTGTGGTGACTACGTACGTATGTAAGTAATAGAATAAACCTGTAACAGAATGTACTTAAAAGGATATTGTCGGTCTTGGTGATCAAACCATTCTAACCATCTCTCCTGGCTTCACCATAGCATGTGTCACAAATGTTTGGGTCGAAATGGCTTCCTTGTTCCGATTCTGCCAAGGGTCATTTAGCCTGAGCCCGTCTGCCAAGAATGTAAGCAATAGCAATATAGCACTTCTTCTTTGTGAATCAATGTTTGTAGGTCAATACGGAGTTTGTGGACAACATAACTGAGCTGCTGTACAAGTATTTTATCAAATGGCACATTCATACTAAATGCTATTGGAACAAATTGATTTTTACAAATGATATTGGTAACAATGTTTTTAGTAAGAGACACGGATACAATGGATTGATCACCCAGACCGTAATTTTACTAAAATATGTAATAAAAATATTATGGCACTGCCTCGACCTAGCACAAACTCTGTTTGTTTTTTTAACGTTATGACATATTGGTTACCTACCGTTTCATGCTCTGTTACATTTCACACAGTTCTTACTTGTGTAGTAACACAGTGACAGGACGCTGTAATGTAAAGTGTGCACTTTCAAAAGAGCTAGAGAGCTAGATTTTCTGGATAATAGGTTGGACACAGAAACTGTTGTACCTTCATGGAATGTAGGCTTGTAATCGGACACTCTCTCTCTTTCAAAATGGACACTCCGGACATAAAAATGCGATGCACACAAAAACCAAGACATACACATACTTGTACCCCAGCTACACTAATTTATCAACCCATACGTTGGATTATGCCAAGTCAAAAAACACCATTTAATTGCAAAACATAATATATTTTGAGGACATAGAGCTCTATCTATCTATCTATCTATCTATCTATCTATCTATCTATCTATCTATCTATCTATCTATCTATCTATCTATCTATCTATCTATCTATCTATCTATCCATCCATCCATCTATATTTTTAACTTGAGACATTACCATATAAGTGGAATATTTTTGCACCAAAGTTGCAACCGCTTTCAGTGATTGACACCACATTTTGTTAACAAAAACTTGACAATTGAGGCAACCAGGAATTGCAGCATTGTATTGTATTGTAATTTAAGCCTTGATATGTAGTATACTACACGGGCATCTTCATTCATCCACAATACGTTTTTTCATTAATTTCATTGATGCTACATTTATGTCACGTGATATTGGTTGACGTATATGTCTGTCTTTATTTAGTTCTATCAAACTTTGGGCTCAGTGGATTAGACTATTTAAAGCATGAGAAGTTAGAGGGCCAAAGGTGGGGGAATTATTCATGATCTATAGGTGTTGCATGGGTTCACACACAACTTTCCCAGGACTTTCCACCGAAGCGGGCAGGGAAATGGGAGGACATGTTGATTCTTAACAGCATGCCGGGACAGAGGACAAGATAGCAGAGGCTAGCAGTTGAATAATAAAAAGACAGTTGAATGATTCATTAGTTCGAGGAAGGGTCAAAGAGTAAATATTACAACAATATAACGTATTATAATGTATATATGTATTTCATTGTCTCATTTAAATTAAATTATTCAAAGTTATTCTTTAACTCATTATACAAAGCATTTTCTT
This sequence comes from Gadus morhua, assembly GCF_902167405.1. Lineage (NCBI taxonomy): Eukaryota > Metazoa > Chordata > Actinopteri > Gadiformes > Gadidae > Gadus > Gadus morhua. The sequence goes on along the minus strand of NC_044056.1, from coordinate 4,481,557 downwards.
TGCGGTTGTACTTTTTAGTTTTAATACATTCCGTCACACTTTTGAAGATCGGGGTATAAAGTGCAATGGGTGTTTGATAATCGCAGCTTGCGGACCGCATTGTTATCTTCTGTCTGGCTTGGTCATACACAGTTTATCAAACGACAAAAAACGAAGACAACAAAGTCAACAAACATTGTAGGCTTCGCTAACGGTGTGCCCCTGTGTCTCTGAGGCAGGGGAAAACAACCACCCCAAAGTGTGATGGTCGCCGGTCAATATATTCCCTTCAGACGTGTCCGCTGGGCACAGACGTTTGCGCTTCCAATCTGTCACCGAGTTTGAATACACACTCGAAGGGGCCAACCGACTGAAGGAAAAAAAAAAACAAAAGTAACAAAACAGGACGACTCCGTCTCATTTTGCCGTGGTGACCTTAAGCGGCTAATAAGTGACAGTTGAAACTTGAGGCAGCATTAATACCACCCGGTGATAAATGCTAATTAGCCTTCAACGCTTGACTTCAGGTCTGCTGGCTGGGCTAAGCGCTAAGCAGGTCAGAGAGCTCGGAGAAGGAATGTGTTTATATGATATAAAGCAGGAATAACCACACAGCCGTGCCTCTTTCAAGGCTTTTCTGGAAGTTTACTCGAAGGAGACGGGTTTACAGGGTTTTAAAATACGGGAGACATTGGAGGGGGCGTTATGCTCCTGCAGTTAGAGTATGACTCCCCTACGAAAAGCACTTGGTTCGATCCCAGATGTCCCATTACTAACAATGCAGCCGACCCTGAGTGACATGGCCAACAGTAAAACAGTCAAATAAAAAAAAAAGAGAAAGGGGGTAGAGGGGGAAGAGGTACAAAGATGAGAGCAGTAAATATTTTTTACCTTTTAACTGGTCGAAATCCGATGTTTTGGCCGGGGAGCGTCTGAAGGTGGACATGGACCGGACGCAGGGACGAACCTTCCTCTGCTGAATCTGCAAGAAAACAAGAACCATAAATCATGAGTTCATAGCGATACACGCAAACGCGTAAAATACCGAGCATTTTTTAGTCCACAGCTTTGAGGCGGGCAGGGCTCAGTGTCTTAACACGGTCGTATACACGTGCGCTCAACCCACCGTATGGAATGTGCAATGAGCAATCCGTGAAACAGTCATATAGGGCCCACGCCTCACAGGCACTTTGAAAGAGGAGAGGTTTGTGTTCTGTTCTGTCTGTTTGAAAAACTCCCCAAACACACACACACACACACACACACACACACACACACACACACACACACACACACACACACACACACACACACACACACACACACACACACACACACACACACACACACACACACACACACACACACACACACACAGGACAAGATACACGCCAAGACACACACACGGACAGACAAACACACAGACAAACACACACACACACGCACAAACACAGAGATACACACACACACACGCACACAAACAATTCAGTGTCTTTAAGTGGCAGTCTACTTTCCCCTATTAAGAACCCCCG
>NC_044056.1:4472546-4475046 GCF_902167405.1 Gadus morhua | reverse complement strand
GTCTGTCTCTCTCCCTGCCTGTCTGTCTCTCTCCCTCTACCTCCTCTCCTGTCCTTGGCCCCTGTAGAGCCCTGTCCCTCTCTCTCCCTGTCTGCCTGTCTGTCTGTCTCTCTCCCTGCCTGTCTGTCTCTCTCCCTCTACCTCCTCTCCTGTCCTTGGCCCCTGTAGAGCTCTGGCGATAGTGTAAATTAAACATTTTCAGTTTCTTTCCATCATGTTGTCCTGCTTTCCTTCATGTTCATGTTTTCAAATTATTTCAACTTCCTGTTGCTTTGCTTACAAAACAGGGCAGGCAGGCAGGAGGTGGGCTAGAGGTCAATGACACAGTTGTAGTGAGTCTTTTCGTAGTGGTTCGACATTCTCTTGTTTGTGAAAGGGTTATTGGAGGTTTCGTCCACAATCTCTAACAAGGCCATTTAGTCAAAAGGTCTTTGTTGACGTGGGCGTAGATAGTCAAAACACTCGACAAATTAAACAACGTTTGGTCAATTAAATAAGTAGTGTGCTCAGAATACTGCACATTTCCATTCTTCAAACCAACACAGAAACAAACCAACATCAGAAAAAGATAAATGACAAACAAACACGATTTCTATATATAAATTGATACATTCAGAGCTCCATTGAGCTAAATAAATTGGAAAACGTATTAATGTCATATTTTGTGTCATATATGTATGATGTTAGGATTAATGAATACATAAATACGTGATAGGAACCTGTTCTTATTGACGCCCAGTCACTCAACTCACCTAATGTCGTATGACTCATATTCACACAAGAGCACACGTAATCAGTTCAACAGAAACAATCAGTTGGATATCATGCACACGAATGATATAGCACTGACTGCAGAAAGGATCAAATGAAAAGGATGAATCTTGAACATTTCACAATCAACAGCGGACAGACCTGACTTGGTGACGGTAAAAGTTACAGAGTTTGGATTATTTGATTCTTGATAGTGGCCCAACTCATATTGGAAGGAAGTAAGCCCGATGAGATGGATCTAATATGAAAGCTGGAACCCAGGAACCCAGACCTCTGGGGTTGACAGAACTCATTTGAAGAAGAGGTGAGGAAGACTCTCCACAAGCCGTGATACAGGGGTGACTTCTGCCACAAACTTAAATTGAAGAAAGCTGCTCGGAGAAATTACTTCAATGTTCCCAACACCACTGGTGGTGGCAGACCCACTTGCAGACAGACATACAGATGGACAAACCCACACATAGTCAGACAGACAGACCCCCATACATACAGACCCACAGACCGAGAGACTGACAGACATGAATGTTTGTTCTGCCAAATTCAACAGACAGACAGACAGACATGAATGTTCTAACAAAACAAAATACCACAAAAATTTCCGTTCATTTAATGGTCAATATATTTTGCTATTCAAGGTTTATTGATAAAAGTTATGACACATTATATCACCGTGGTCAGTGAGACTAAGCCAAGGCAGCTGTTGAAATGTCACTCTTTACAGCTTGGATGTAAAAGCCACACCTGATCCGTATACAAGTGGTTCTGTTGTGTTTACACCGCCCCTGGGCCATAAAACAGGACTTTATGGAGAGATTAAAGAGTGCTGTTCATCAGAGCAGCAACGTCACTGAGCGCAAACAATGTCTGGTCACAACAAATGTATCGTAAAATACTATTTTACTAGCTAACAAATGTTCGATAAAAGGTATCCAAAACATAGAAAACAGAACATAACAACCCACAACCAAACTTTTAATTAGCTTTTTAGTCAGTGAGCAGACGCCTTAATCTAAGGTGACTCCCAGTCAATTCCGATGCCTGTCATTAAGGAGTGTGTTGCTTGCTGCAGAAGGCCTAAAGTTATAAGGACCGAACCCGGTCGTCTACAGCGACAGGTTGTTGACAAGCTCGCAGACGATGTCACGTTTTGACTGACGTTCAATCAGAACGTAACGAGCGCGCGCTGATTGAACGTCAATCCCCGACATTATCAATCAGACTCCTGTCGTGCAGTCCTCCATAAGCCATGTCAGAACCCCCCCGGCTTTGAGAAACACCTACAGGCTCGTCTCCCCCTGATGAGAAATATGAATAACCCGTGGCGTGAAGTGATCATGGAAGACCTACAAACAGACGCATGTTGGGATACTTACAAAGCAGGGTTTCGGATTCACAGTGTGCATTGGGGTTACTGAGGTGACGTGCGTTAAAACTTAACTTCAGTGAACTTCAAGTCAACAGACAGAACCCTCGCTTGGTCTCCTTCCTGTGAGGAATCTCATCATGCAGCCCGTTCATTGACCTTTCTCAAATGTACGAAAAGTGAGAGTTGTGTCATCCAAAAAACCTGGCTCTGGTTTCAGAGCGGAGGAGGAGAAACAGCTGACTCAGAGATTGTGAGCCACTAGCCATTCACTTTTCTGCGCCGATAAAGAGCTTTCGAAACCCAATTAGTAGTTAGACATGCCAGACGTTTGACCCTCATTTCAACCCCCCCCCCGCCCCCCAC